>NC_034412.1:48509501-48700023 GCF_002078875.1 Numida meleagris
AAAGAAAAGAAAAGAAAAGAAAAGAAAAGAAAAGAAAAGAAAAGAAAAGAAAAGAAAAGAAAAGAAAAGAAAAGAAAAGAAAAGAAAAGAGGGAAGGAAGAAAGGAAGGAAGGAAGGAAGGAAGGAAAAGAGAGATAAAGGAAAAGAGCAGAACAGGCCGGCCCTTCCAAATTAAAACAAGAAGCCCCGAAGTTTTCTTTTTGGTATTAATATTATTTAGCATTTAAAAATCCGGGAACTTCAAACAAACTTTTTGCAGGGAAAAGAAAGAGCAAAGAGCTGTTCTCTGGAAACCATTTGTTCACAACTCGAGCTGTGCCATTTTGGCTTTGTAACAAAACTGAAGGCGCCCAACCCTGTCCCCCCTCCCCCCGGCATATATCTTTTCAGCACACATTTTAAAATAAATATTCTTACGAGGCTTTCCAGAATGCCTCCTTGTTATGAATTGATAGGATACAACATCCCGCAGCTGCGCCTGGAAGTCGAGATTCGGTCCTTTAAACACCGGGACGACATCTGCGGGGAAAACCATTACCTCTGCTCCCTCCGCCCCGCGGCCGCGGACGGCAGAGCTGTGCTGGGCGAGGGCCGGGCCATGGGCACGGGGAGCAGCTCCGTGTCGCCGGGAGGCCCCGAAACTGGGACATGGGAAGCTGTCCCTTTTATCCTTTTTCTTTTTTTCCTTTGTTCTCCCCTCAAGTCCTTTAAATATTACTAGTCTTCCCCTCCCGCTACTCAGCAAGTAAATATAAACCCAAGTACGCTCAGTAAAGCAGTCCCCGCGGATTTTAAGAAAAATCATTATTATTTAAAACAAAACAAAACAAAACAAACAAACAAACAACAAAAAAAAAAAAACAGAAATCTATTCGGGTGTATCCAGCCTGAGAAACACGGGGCGAATCCAGCCGGGTTCTCGTCCCGTTCCAGGAGGAATTCAGCCTCCAGCACATTTTCTCAGCGCGTTTGCTCAGCGATGCTTTCCTGCTGAGAAATTCCGTCTGCGAACGGCGTTTATTATTTACAAAAGCAGAAAGCGTTTTTGCGCTGTAATCTCCTGCTCCTGAGCTTACAGCAGGTGCCAGAGCTCTCTTCGGGGGCATACATTCGTGTGTCCATATATACGCCCCATGAAATAAAATGGGCTCTTTGTCTATTTTAAACCAAAAGAAACAACAGAGGTTTTAAACACTTCCTAAGTTTATATGGCTTAGACACGGTCCGAATGTATTCTGTGTCATTATCATGTTTCAGCCTCTGTTTTCGTGGTGGTTTTAACGAGATGCTTTGGTGGGAACTGCGCTGCCTATCCTTCATGAGCTGCACTCCTCAGTCGGGGTACACATGTACATATGGTGTGTGTATGTGTGTATGGTGTGTGTATGTGTGTATGGTGTGTGTATGTGTGCATGGTGTATGTATGTAGAGCTGCACAGGTCAGGAATAACTTCGTTCCCCGAACAGAGAAAGAGATGCCAGCGTGTCACTGAAAGTGCAGTACTAAAATATCACAGGATTGGCATCTATTGCCACAATCGCCCATCAAAAAAAAAAAAAAAAAAAAAAAGCCCACCAAAACGGTATCGCTGAGCGCACGGCTGAAGCGATTGATCTCAACAGAGAAACACGTTGCAGTCGATGTGCTTCCTCACCTCTGCGCACTCAGCGCGATACGTCCAGCCTTAATGATTCCTTTCCCTCGCCGCACTCCAGCCAGCCCCCCCGATTCTCCATGCGGCAGCCGGCCATCCCCGCCAGGTGTCCCGTCGGGCGGGAGCAGCGCCCGTAGAGAGTCGCGGGCTGAGCCCCGTGACGCGGGGCGATGCCCTCACCCGCCCCCGTGCGCTCCAACTGCCGCAGCCGGAGCCCAGCGCAGCGGCAGCGCCTCAATGTGTGGCACGGAGAGGGTCACCTGGGGGTCCTCCAGAGCATTACAAAAACGCGTCCGGGGCAGTGTTTGTTGTAGGCCCCCCCGACCCGCCAGGCACCGAGAGGGCAGAGCATAGAACGGGCCGGGAGCAGAGCCCGGGGCTGCCCCGCGGGGCGAGAGGGACCCTCGTCCCACCCCTCCGGCAAGCTTACAACGACAGAAAACGGCTTCAAAAGCCTCGGGGTCAGGCCGAGCCGCGCGGCCCGTTTAGTAAAAGGACGGAGGGCCGTTAGGGAGCGCGGCTCGGTGCGGCCGGGAGCCCGCGGGAGCGTCCCGGGACAGTCGCTGCTCGCCGCTCCGCGCTGCTCCCCTTTTTCCTTTCGTCTTTATGCCAGAACACTGGAAAGAATTAAATTCTTTAAAGGTTTACTCTTGAAACCGTGGCTGGAGTGAACTATGAATCAGGTGTAAATAATTACCGACGTCAGGAAAGCAGCAACTGCTGCTGCGTGTGGTTTATTCATCGCTTTTTATTTTTTATTTTCCTTTTGAATCGTTTGATCATTTTCATCCTTAACTGTTTGCCAAATTCACGTCTCCTTAACGTGCTGAGCCCTCTGGTGCCCACAGGCCGGATCGGGTCGGTACCATTAGAGCTGAATGAAGGACGCTGCCCATTCGCAAACGCCACCAGAGCTGCTCGGCTGACGGCAACGGAGAACAAACGAGTGACGGAGCGGAATAAATTGATGGAACACAATGGAGCCAAGATCGAACGGGAGAGCTCCCCGGGCAAGGACAGGCAGGGTTCGGCCCGAACGCACGGAAATGGAAGCAACCATGGAGCAAAAGCCGCGGAGGAATGGGAGAAACGCGGCCACGAAACACATGCCATACAAACAAAAGCCCGGGGCTGATCCCACCCTTCCATCCACATTCAATTCTGCCGGCGTCTACCGCTCTTTTTGCCTAGGCTGCAGATTGAACCCATTTGTCTCTTCAGAAAGCCGCGGTGGGAAAAGGGAGAGAAAGGACCTTTTTCTCGTGTGTGTCCTCTTTTAAAATCTCCCTGCACACCGAGACACCAGCGGAGCATGTTCTGGTGCTGTAAACGTGTTTTTATCACGCCGTAAATTCCTGCCCCTCTGACAGAGCGGCCGGAAATGTAAATCACACCGTGGAGCTGAAGTTATGAAAAAGTTCGTTACGTTTCTGCGTCCTAAGGAGGATCGCGGCGCTGCGGGGTCGGGAGAGGGTGGGCTGGGGAAGGGGGGGTGAAGTTGTTTCCTATTCTCCCTCTCCGCCGAATTGTGGCTCCGCGGTGCCGGGGACTTTGATGGGAAGGAGCGGACAATGTGCAGAGTCCCTGCCTGTGACACCCAGGCCACCGCCACTTGGGAGGTCTTTCGGCCTAATGCAACCACAGCTAACTGCTCCCAACAGGAGGCTCTGCGGATCAGCCGGGGTCACAATTACACTTCTGCTAAAGGCAAAGGCTTAAAGAAAAAAAAATGGAGGGAGAGAGAGAGGTGGGGGGAGAGGGCTGGGCGAGCGGTGGAATTAAAGCTTTTCACTTCATCTGAGGAGGGAAAGGCCGAGAGCGAGCGAGGATAGCAGGACTCGTTCACATGGGGCATGTGTGGGAGGGAGGTGGGCTCGCCCCGTGGCAGAGGCCGTGTGCCTGGGGACCGCCCGGCCGGAGGGCTGAGACTGCACTGCGCCGCCGGGGGGGGCTCCCCGGGAGCCACGCTGCAGCCCGCGCTCCTCGCCGCAGCGGCGGGGACAGGCGGAGACGGGAGGAGAGGGAGGAGGGAGCTCCCTGCGGCGGTGCCAGGAACGGAGCCCCCCGCCCGTCCTCCTCGCTCCCCGCCCGCTCTCCCTCCCGTCCTTTCTTTCTGCCTAATAAGCCCCCCCCCACCTCCCCCCGGCTGCCCACGCGTCCCCGGCAGCAGCCGCGAGTCCCTCATTCCCCTCCGGCCCGGCGCTGCGCTTTCCCTGCCGGGAAACTGCGGCATCGGCCGGGCCGAGAGCGTCCCACGTCGCCCCGTAGCTACCCCCCGTGCCCGGCCGTGCACGGGACAGCGGCAGCCTCTTACCGTCCGATTCCCCGGGCTCACCCTCTCCGGGCAGAGAGACGCGGTTCAAAGAAGGGGCGAGCTCTGGAGCCCCCCCGCCCCTGACTCAATGCTGCCCTCGTCCCCGCCGCCCCCCGCTTACCTGAAGAAGACGACCCGCTGCGGGCTCTGAGCGCGCTGGAGGCGATCGGGGGGCTGAGAGCACCCCGGCTGGGGGGGCGGAGGGGCCGGGAGGAGGGTAGGGCACGGCCCCCCCCGCGCCCCAGGAAGAGCCGGCGAGAGGATGAGAAGGTGGGAGACCGGGAAGGCTTTTTCCCCTTTTCTCTCTCCGCTGGAGCCCGAGTGACCCGCAGTATCTGGAGAAGGTTTTTGAAGACGTTCAGGAGGGAGGGAGGGAGGGAGAGTTTTCTGCTGAGAAACTCAATCTGCCATACAGTAGCGGCTGCGTCTGGGATCTGTCACTGCTGACAGCACCACAGGGCACAGACATGATCTTCCGCACAACACTGCAACTCCCCAAAATACCCTCCTCGCTCCCAGGGTGTCTGCCGGGCTGCACGGCGCGCCTCCTCCAAAAGGGGGAAAGCGGCCGAGCCCCGAGCAGCCAAACACCGCGAGCGGGGCGAGAGGGAGCCCCCCCCCCCCCCCCCCCCTCCCGCTACTGAGAGCACACCGCCGGGGCGCGGGGCGAGAGGCGTTGGCACGCCCTGCCGGTGCAAGGGCCGTAAATGTAAGCCCGGGCGCCGTGAGATCGCCGAGAATGACTTTAATGAATAATTTCGGAGACAGTTACGGCTCTGGGTAATTACGGCGCGGCTCTATGAGAACCGCGTTGGAGCAGAGGCTCAGGCCCTGGCCGCTCGCCCCGAGCTCCCCCCCCAGCCCGGCCCGGTCCCACGGCCCTGCACCCCCCTCCCCCCTCCCCGCCCCGGCTGCGAGGTCCCCCTCCGGGCAGCGCTCCCACAAAGCCGCGGGGCCGTGGGCTCTGGGCTGGGGTGGGGGGTGGGCCTACAGATATTACGATTATTTTTAATCTCTTCCGCCTCCTGTACTTTCTGGCAGAACATTTCATTGTCTTTTCGGTTCGTTTTAGAAAGCTGCCACGGGTTTGCACGCTTGTTTGGCTTTTTCAAAGCTCACCATACGCAGTTGTTTTAGCCTATGGCCACATAAGGCATGCGAGTAGGGACCCCTATAGGAGTCGTCCTCCCATTACCCCCACATGTTCTCTCAGTGTACGCGGCCAGGAAACCACCTCTACTGCTATGCGTTAAAATATACATCTATCTATTTTTCCCCGAATCCTTCGGGCAACTCAGGGTCCGCATCTCCTCTGCACGGCACCCACCGGTGGGAGCCGCACGGCGCGGGCGGGCGCTCCGCTCCCATTGTTCTGCGCACTCGGCTGCTCCCGGCCGCGCTGTGCCACGCTGGGATCTATTGGGGCTTTCCGGATCTGCTTCGTTCCACGGGGTTATATTTTCCTTTCTTTTTACTGTTTTGGTTTTGCACCGCTACCCCTTGCCCGAATCCGGGTGCTGGTGGACGCGATGGGAAGCGGAGTGCAGCATTACAGAATTACAAAGGAAATGTTCCTTTTCCTTTCAAGATTACACACAGACACAGCGGAGCGATGCCGTATCTTAGGGGATTTGTTTTATTTCATTTTATTTTGCTGGAACAAATAAATGGAAGAGCGTTTTTTAATTCGTTTAATTCGTGGATCACGCGAGTTTTTTAAATTTTATTTTATTTTATTTTTCTCCTGGAAAGGGAATTTTTACCCGGAGAATGTGACCCTGCAGCCGAAGGGGCTGCCGTTATCTCTGTTTCTGCAGACGGCACCAGACACTCTCCCACCGCCCCGGCCTGGCAGCAGCAGTTGCTGCGGAGCACAGCGGGCGAGGGCTTGGTTCTCATTACGGAGGTATTGCTGGTATCTCCTCGGGGGAAGGCAAGGGGAGAGAGTGGCACGAAACGTACAGAACAGCAAAATAAAAAGTTTGGGAAAATACGCGTGGCACTGTGGGTCCCACTGGGTCACAGAATCGTGGAATCATTAAGGTTGGAAGAGACCTCTAAGATCATCTTGTCCAACCCATCCCCACCATGCCCACTAAAACATGTCCCTCGGTGTCACATCTCCACGGTTCTTGAACACCTCCAGGGACGGTGACTCCAGCACTCCCTGGGCAGCCCGTTCCAGCGCCTGACTACTCTTGCAGAGAAGAAATTCTTCCCAGTATCCAACCTGAACCTCCCCTGACACAACTTGAGGCCATTCCCTCTGGTCCTAAAGGTAAATCCAGGGCTAACGTTTGCGCCGCGAGCCGGCCCTGCTCCCAGCGAGCCAGAACTCGGGAAGGTGTATCGGCAGGTGCAAGGCCATCTCCTGGCAGCAGCAGCGCGTTCGGGTGGGAACAGTCCGCTTCCCAGCGGGCCGGGAACCGGCGGCTGTCCGCGTGTTGGCTCTGCACTTAGCTTCGTAATTTCCCCCTGCCGGGACATAAGGTGGAAATCCACCTGGCCCGATGTTTGCTTTGGAAGCGAGAGATCCGCGCCGGCAGAAGTAGACGATAAAGCCAGCGCCGGGCAGGGGGGCTGAAAGGAGCGCGGGGGAGAGGACGGCGGGAAGCGAGGCTTTTGTTCTGCATCTCCCGGGGCCAAACGAGCGCACGGCGGTGGCGGCGGAGCCCCTGGCTCGGAGCGCGGCCCCGCATTGCGGCCGGGCAGGGCCTGGAGAGCGCCCACGGGATAGCGCCCAGCGCGGCGGGCTGGCTGCGGGCCGCGTGACGTCAGCGCGGCTTCTGCTCCGCGAGATAGAGGCGGCAGGGCCGGGGGAGGGAGACCCTAATCGTTCCCAGATGGCTCTAATAGCAGATATAAAGACTAACATAGCGTCCGAGAATAAATTTGTAATCAATGCCCTACCGTCGGATCATCAAAGCGGCGACATCGGGAGAGGGAAATGAGGGTGGGGGGCGCTGGGAAGAGGCAGACACACACCGGGGTGGGGTGGGAGGGGGTACAGGGCCGGGGAGAGTCCCGAGAGGCGCCGGCCCCGCGCCCTTTCCCTACAGTTAATAGGAACGCGTAGTTCAGGTAAGAGCCCCGCGTTCATCTCCGTTGTGCGGGACGGGCTGAAGCAACGAAGCCCCATTAGAAATGGAAAAAGTCTGGAATTCGTTGGTGAAGGCGCATATTTCGTGGCCCACAAAATACAACAGCAAAAAACGTGCTCCAAATTAAAAAAAAAAAAAAAGAAAAAAGCAAAGCGTCGATAAGCCCCTCGTTACAGCAGAGGGATTATGCCTGCAGGAGCGCGGTACGCGTTTCCTTCCCATCGCTGCTTGGATGTTCCTCCTGGACGCGTTTGCGTCCGCCGGGCGGTACGTGTGAAGGAGGAGGACTGAGGGTAGGTTTCCGAGCGCGGGAGGAGGATATTTCGCTTCGAGGTTTTATTATTAACCTTCTCCCCCTCCTCCCCGCCCACCTTTCGGGATCGCTTTGGCCCAGTGGCATCCCCCGGGCGTGTTTATGTCCGTACAGCGCCCGCGGATGTCCCGGCGCTCGTTCCGGGGGGTGTCTGCGGCTTGGGCAGAAGGGGGCCCATTGCAACGCTCTGACAACGGAAGCAAATTAGCAGTAATCGTTACAATCATCTCCTGGCGTACAGAAGAGCTCCTGAAAATGAGCGTGTGGGAAAAAAAAATAATAATTAAACAACAAATTTTAAATCACGGTTGTTGAGTTGATCTGCTCCGCCGGCAGGAGAAGCGCGTCCCAAAGCCAGAGGGCACACGGGGCAGCCTCTGGAGACAGCGGCCGGGACTCGGCCTGCACCTCCACCAAAGGAGCGATGTGCTTTGGGGTGCCGAGGAGAGGCCCGCTGGGAGTGCTGCTGTTTCTTTTCAAAGTGGGGGGGGAAAAAAAAAAAGTCATTTTCTCCAGAGGTGAGCGTTGAGCTGCTAGCAAACCCGGGCTCGACTCACCCGGCTGCACCGCATCACGCAGGGAAATGCTGCGGAGCGGCCGCGCTGCCCGGAGCCTGGCCCACTGCTGCTACGTGCCCCCCACCTCCCACACAGCCGCCCTGAGGCCGCGGCTCCCGCTCTTATCAGTCCCGTTGCCTCGCAGAGCGGGGCCGGGGCGCTGACATCCCGGCTACCATCAATTCACCTTCTGCCGCCCCGCTCCCCCGTTTAGCTTTTTTTGCCGGCTCCGGCCTGTCTAGGACTCTCATGATTTAGTTCCCGGAATGGCTGCTCCCGAGAAAACGGCAACATCCTCACTACCGAACAATTAAAAGAGATCCTTCTTAGCGGGTCCAGGGGAACTCCCAGGGCTGAAAAATGAACGTTTCGAAAAGGAGAGAATTCCGGATAGGAAAATCCTGGGGAGGACAGCTCCCAGCCGCAGCCCCGAGCCCTGAAGAAGGCAGAAAGGGGATTGGGGCTGGGGGCGGCAGGGCCCTCTGCTTCATCAGCCGGGCCACTAGCAGGCAAGGCAAAGCAAACAAGGGGGAGATTCTTCTCTGCAAGTGCTACAAACAAAGGCAAGTGGCTGTAAACACGGCCTCACGGCGGAGCATACGGCCGGGCCGCCTGACCCGCCGGGGAGAGGGCAGGCCCTTTGGTCCCGTTGTCGTAACCCCGCAACCTCCCCAGCTCTGGCGCTGGACGCCCTGATCTTGGCTCGGGCAATCGCACCTCTACCTCCGCTCACGGTCGGGGGCGGCGGGAGCCACTTCCTCGGGCATGGGGCGGGCGGGCACACGGCCGAGGACCTGCAGAGAGAGCCAGCACGGGTTTAGAGGGCGCAGCGATACCAAGCCGAGCTTCATCACGGAAGAGGTAGAAGAGGCTGGAAAAAAAAAAAATGCTCGGTCTTGCAACCTGAAACTACGCAGTTCGGGAAAGCTTTGGGAACCACTAAATTAATAATATAAAGCTCACCGCAGCTCACTGTAAATCTTCCGTCCTGCTCCCCACCCCGTGCAAAGCTCCGACCCAGTTCCCTCTTCCCTACTCGATACAGGATTACCTGGGCAAGCGGCGCCGCGAGCAAAGCCACAGCCCCCAGACCCGCAGCCCCCGGCCCCGCCGCAGATCCCCTGCCCGGAGAACGACGCCCCGAGCCGCGCGGCAGCCGCAGGGAAGGGGGGGGTCGTCCCTCACCCCCTCCTCTCGCTGGGGCACTTGGTTAAAAACGAACCTCGGAGCCATCTTTATAATTTAGTTTACTTCCGAATATTTTAAATATTATGAAAAAAAGCCATAAACAACGCTGTTATTCAAAACATTTTGAGGTATAAAACATAAAAAGATTTGGGTTTCCCCCCCCTTTTTGTAAAAAACACACACAGTGGTTTATTGAGTACTTACAACGCTTACACCTTCAATATTAATTAGATTCCACTTTTTCCCTTATGGACGGAAGTGCACATAACCAATAACTGCTGAAAACATCTCAGAATACCGAACAATCACAACAAAATCACGACACGAAATACGGAGCCGACCGAACGCGGGTGCAACTGCTTCTGTTGAAATAGAACTTTATAATCCCAGGAATATTTATATCCAAACGGCCAAGTATTAAAGATACACTTCACATACACACTAATGCCAGGGAGGGATTCTTTTTTTCCTTTCTCCTTCTCTACGGTTCTGTTTTCCCCGTGGGTTTTATACAGAGCAAATAACATTCACGAAACTATTAGAGACGTTGTTACCCCTTACCAAGCCGGAGTTTCCTCTTCATATCCATCTATGGAATGCTTTTTCCCTCTCCTTCAAATATCCACATTTTAGGGGGGTGGGGGAGAAATTGCACATAAATAAGCGGGATGGTTCCGAACGCGAGAGTCCTCGGGGAGCGCCGAGCAGGGCCCCCGCCGCGCTCACTGCTTGAGCTCCAGCGCCCAGACGTGCTGCGGCCAGCCTGTCCGCCCTTTGGTTTTCTTATCGCTGCTGCTAACTGTGCTTTTCAAGATTTCATTCTGGGGAGGCAGGATGCGAAGGGAGAGAGAGAGAGAAACAAAGCGGGGAGAAGAGAAACGAGGTTAGGCAGATCGCTGACTTCCTGGCTCGCCCCGGCCGCGGCCCGAGAGGGAAAGCTGCGAGCAGACGCCGCTCGGCCCGGGGCCTCCGCGCCGCGGGGACGGAGCTCTCCTCGCGGGGCGGCCTCTCTGCGGGGGAAGAGCGCGGGGCGCGCCGCTCGGGGGCCCTCGGGGCTCCCGGACCGCGCCGCGTCGCGCCGTGCGGGAGCAGACGCGCCGAGCGGAGCCGCGGGCCCGCGGCGCATCAGCAGCCGCTGAAACGCTAGGGAACGCGGCCCGAGCGCGCCGTGAGGCCCTGCGCGAAGCTGGGCTGGGCGAAGCGGGGCCTCCCGCTGAAGGTCGCCGGGCAGCTCCAGCACGAAGGCGCGGCCGGGCCGCACGGCTCCGCGGTCACCGCGCCCCCGTCCCCTCGGCGAACCCCAGCTCCCGCCGCTGCCCTCGGGGTCGCGGCCCAAAACGAACCTCTCCCTCCCCGTCCCCGTTGCACTGACCAGCTCCTTCTTCCTCTTCTCCTCCTTCACGTCCGTCTTCTTGATCTCTGCCTTGAAAGCCTCCGCCTCCCCGTTCTGGTCGTCCTTGGCCAGCAGGTCCATGAGGTAGGCGATGTAGCTGGTGGCCAGGCGGAGGGTTTTGATCTTGGAGAGCTTGGTGTCGGCGGGCACGTTGGGGATGCACTCGCGCAGCTCCGCGAAGGCGCTGTTGATGCTCTGAGTCCTGCGCCGCTCCTTGCGGTTCGCCGTGCCCCTGCGCTTCACCGGCCGGGGCCCCCCGAGCCCGGGAGGGCCGCTCCCGGGCGGCACCCCCCCGTAATGGGAGTGGTCCATGCCCGGCGCCCCGTTGGCGTACTCGGGGCTGTAGGACAGAGCCATGCTGTAGTCGGGGGGGGACATCTCCGGGTGGCTGCTGATGAGCCAGCCGTGGAAGTAGGGGTTCTCCTCGTGGCCGCAGCGGGTGGCGGCGGCGGCGGCGGCAGCGGCGGCGGCGAAGGGGTAGCCCTCATGGTGCACCACCGGGTGGTGGGGGAAGCCGCCCACCAGACTCATCGCCGCTGCCTCGCGTGCCCCGGCCCGCCCCCGGCCCCGAACGAAGCTCTCCCGCCGCCCGCCCCAGCCCGCCGCGCCGGCGGCACCGCTCGGCCCTCAGTGCCGCTCCATGGGGCGCTGCTGCGGAGTCCCCGCGGGTGCCCGAGCGATCCCCCCTCCCCAGGCGCCGCCGCCGCCGCTCATGCGTTGTGCCTCCACCTCCTTCTCCTCCTCCTCCTCCTCGCCCGGGGCTGGGTCTTCGAGGAAGCGCGCACACACACGCGAGAGAGAGGGGAAAAAAAAAAAAAAGAAAAAGAAAAAGAAAAAAAAAAAAAGAAGCCCTACGGAGAGCAGTCGACCAAACAAATGGGCTCGGCTTCCCAGCCCGGGCTCTTCCTCGCCTCTTGCTTCCCTGTGCTCTCGCTCTCAAGTCCGCGTCGGCCCGGCCGGGTGGTACTTACACGCGGGCCCCCTCCATACGCCCCGGCCCGCGGCCGCTCGCCGCTGCCCTCGCCCCTGCGCCCGGGGGCCGCGGTCAGCGCCGCTCCGCGTGTCGCGGGGCTCAGTGCTCAGCGCTCCGCTGGGACATCGGGCGGGCGGTGGCGGGGCTCGGCGCGGCCCGGGGCACTGGCAGGGCTCCCCGGGCCGACCTCCATGGACAGCTACATGTTTAGGGCCGCTCGGGTTAATATATGGCGTCAGAAGCGGCGACCGCCAATGGCTGGCTGCGAGGGCGGAGTCCGCGGGGCTCCGCAATAAAACTTTTTGATGTTGGCCCCGCTAATTGCCGCGCTCCTCGGCCGGGATTGGCTGCCCCTCCGCATCCAGAGCGTAATTAAAACGGGGGGGGGGGGGTGAATTATCATGGAGGCAGAGGTTAATGCAAGTGTTTAGCAGATGCCTTACTGTAAAATCTCCGTTTAAAAAAAATAGCAACAAAATCATTAAAACTTAAATATCGGACAATCCCGAGCCAGGTACAGTATGGACGCGGGAGGTTTCTGGGCAAAAATCGCTGCGAGCCCTCGATCGTGGCTTTCTCAGAGCGCTCCGTGCCGCTCCATAGAGGATCACGTAGAAGCGGCTTCCGAGGGCACTGAGGACAGCCCGGCCCGGCCGCGACGGGCAGCTCTGCGCCCGTGCGCTTAGCGCCGCGTAACGCGCACAGGGGGAGTGCGGGAGGAGCCCACAGCGTCGCGAACCGGGAGAGCGGAGCGCAGGGCTCAGACTCGGCCGGGACGGGGCTTTCTGCCAGAGCCGCTCCGAGGCACCGCCACTGAACCCAGCTCCGAGCGGCGCTCCCCGGCCCGCGGCTGCGCCCGCACCTCGAGCAGCGGTCCTGGCTCTGTGCGGCTCCAGACATCGGCTCCGTGCTTGTTTAACTGGGCTCAGCGGTAAGTCACAGAATCTTCCTTACAGCGGTTCAGAGCCTGTCTTTACCGACAAATACAGACACATTTCTCTGCGTTGCCGCTCTGCGGTAAAAAGAGCAAAGCCCGTGGGCTGCACAGTTCCAGGTGTTTGACTTTGACGGAAGGAAAGCGGACCCCAGGCTGAGACCCGCGGAGAGCTCGGAGACGAGGCCGACTGCTGTTATCCACAGACGGAACCGAGCATCTCTCAACAGTGGGGAAATACCAAATCCCCACCCTTCTGCGCACTGCCCGACGGCTGAGCTCATTCGGCGTATATTACAATGCGACCCCGCACTGTAGGTAGTGTGGAAAACTGTGTCAACAGGAGCCGAGAGGTCGTAAATTAAAGAAAGAGAAAGACAGAGACGGAGGAGCTGCAGAAGCGGCGGCGGTGCCGCGGGTTCTTCTCCTGCGGGAGCTCGGAGCTCTCGGGGCGGAGGCGGTGGGGATGCCTGAGGGTGGCACTGGGGAAGACTCGTCGGGGAGCGGGCCCGGCGCCGGGGGAAGGAGCCGCCCTGAGCCTGGGGTTCAACTCGGCCGCGCCGGCGGACTGCGGGGAGGCAGGAGCGGTGGGCTTGGCGGGCGCGGCCGGGGTGCAGAGTGGATGATGCCAGGCTCCAGTGGGAAAGGGAGGTCGGTGTGCGGTCTCCGGCGGCGGTGCACCGGGACAGAACGCGGCTGTGCGTGCGAATGTACGAGTGTATACCTAAGTGCGTCTGGTGTACGCTACGAAAAGGCAAAGGCAGTCCAGACGTAGAACGTATGTAAATACACATTCGGTCATACGTACGCATGCTTACACTAAAACGACTGATAAATCTCTATCGATATATGCGCGCACATGTTGTATTGTCCTAAGGAAATAACGTATCTCCGGTGCAAATTTTTAGATTTCGGAGAGGCCGCGGGCACCCCGCGCCCGTACAGCCCCGCGGCGGCCCCCGGCATCGCGTCTGTAGCGACAGCCGGGGCACGGCCCTCCTCCGGCTGCGTCCTGCAGCGGTGCTTTCCTCGGTGCGGAGCAGAAGCGGCATTGTCAAGGCCGGGAGAGTGCACGGGCTGAGGACGGGGACGTGCTCCCTTGCACTCTCCTTATTCGAGTAGGAGCTTTCTGTCACACCGCGGGCTGGACCGAAACTGCGGCAGCGTCCGTGGCACTGCGGTGACTGCGGTAACATCTCCTGTGATGAGGGGAACGGAGAACATGAGACAGAGAAAAAGGAATAAAAGATCCAGGAGATATGGCTGGGAACACCGGTCTCGAAGCTCGCATCGTTATTGCTTAATTAGCTTTGGAGAAAGGGGCTCTCTCAGTAAAGCACCCAGCAGGACCATACCTATAATTTTCCTCCTATCCCCGAGCGATTGCTTATGCATTTTATAAAGTGAGTTTTACAGCGAATGCCGGCCTCGTGTCCTCGTGTCCTCCCCCAGCTCCTCGCCGCTCGGGCCGGGCTTTGCCGTTCGGCTGAAGCCGCCTCAGCCCCACTTAACGTTCCCGGGACAAGGCTCAGGGGCAGCTGACAAGCCCGAGAGTTTTTTCCATCTCCCATTTATTGATCTGATTTTTTTTTCCCGTACACAAATCAGTCACTTAGAAAAGGAAAAAGAAAAAGAAAAAAAGAAAAAAAAAAAAAACAAGCTCTACCCGTATGTCACTTTTTCCCCTGCCAGAATGGTTGCACGTCGGGCGGGGATCTCTACTGCCAGACAGCACTTTCCGAGCTCACCGCAATTAAGAAGTTTTGGTGGCGACCGCGCCGAGGTTGTTTTTCCCTCCCCTCCACCCCGGGCTCTTTATGTCTTTACGCACTTATCTGGGGGTGACTCTCCGGGGACAGCAAAACAACGGCTGCGGGCCGTTTCGGGGGATGCGGAGCCACCTGGGGCCGGGCAGCGGCAGCCCCGCAGAGTCACGGGGTGCCGGCTCCTGTCCGCACATGTCCCGCACTGGGCAGCAGCGGCTGGCCCCTCCTTCATTCACCTTGCAGCTCCACTAACCCAAGGAACCCCCCAGCACCCCAAGGGCACCCCGGCCCTTCCGTCTCCACCCCCGGCTCTCTTTCCCCCTGGTTTTCTGCCTACCACATCGCTCAGCCGCCTGCTGCACGGCTCGGAGTAGGGTTTGGATTTATAGCGTGCGTGATGTCACTGACCTGGAGAGAGGGAATGGGAGAGGGGTGTAATCCTCGGATGAGTTTGGGCACACCGTGGTACCCCGCGCCCCAGTGGCACTTCCTTCCTCCGAGACACCACTCGGGAGTTTGCAAAAGACCGCAAAGCCTCAGGAAAGTGGACTTCTATAAAGAGGCACCGGAGAAATATCATTTGAAGGTCAACCTGTCAGCGTGGGTTAATGAAAAGGACTTGTGCCTAATGGGCCTACTTATGCCCGCAGTTACACTCATGCAACCTCGATTTCAGTGTCTGGGGCAGAGGGCAGGATTGGGCCCACCAGGCCCGAACTAATTGCTGCCCTTGGAGGTGGAGGAACCCTGCTTTACGTTACTGTTATCGGGAACGAATGCCCACATATTTCAGGCACGGTAACCTACGCAGTGTATTTAAAAAAAAAAAAAACAACAACAAAAACAACAACAGCAACAACAACATCAACAACAAAACCCACAAAAAAGCAGTGAAGAGGAAAACCCAGGACAGTGACCATCCTGCAGGTTGCAGTGATTGGCGGCAAGCGTGGGACCGTGCACATTTTCCTACTGCATGTGTGAGTGATTATTCGAGGGTTGCTGATATTTGCGACCGAGGATCCTGGGTTGCGTAGAGACCTCAGAAAGAAATAACGGAAAGAAAAGAAAAATGCAACGGACTCAAATCGAGAGCCCTTCTTTGTACGAAGGACGATAATAAAGACCGTATAAAACGCCGCAGCAAGCGCACAGCGCGTCTCTGTTCCTTGGTTGCCAATCTCATGAACACCCCCGTGTATTATCACGTGCACGGATGCCTATGGACACGCACACATTTTTCCATGTAATGCTGTTTGCATTCCTGGGAAAGAGCATCCTGAAGCTGCTCTTGAGCCCGGCGCTGGCGAATTCGGTCGCGGGTGCCATTGCTTTACTACTGATTTTTTCTCCGGCATCCGAAATTCAAGCACCGGAGGTTGGGTTGGCATCGTTTGGAGTTTAACAAAACTCAAAGCTCCCGTTGTTATCGATGGAAAGACCCCATCGACGAAGGCAGGGCTTTAAGTAGCCTTCACACATCAAAAGCAACCAAGCCTGGCTTAACAGAGGTCCCTCCGGAGGGTGGAAAATCCACTCAGCATCCCCCTCCCCGCAGCCCGAGCTGCGTGTGCCCGGTGCCCCGGTGCCGTGTGCCCGCACGGCGGCGGCGGGCAGCGCTGGGGCTGCGGGCGGTGCGGCTGCAGCCCCGCACTTTTCGGGGGCAGCGGAGCTCGGGGCCTCGGCGCGTATCTCGGTGTAATTGATCTGCCCGAGTGAGGTCTTTTTGGTAATTTGGATACACCAAGTCTCCAGTTAATGACATATAATCAGCCTTTAGGTCACTTGGTCATTCTCTTATTACAAACTCCTCCTGCTCTCTCTGATCTCCTTTCAAACTAAATTTCACACAAACAAATAAAGCAAGACAGGGACAAGTCCTTAAAATGCAAAAGAGAAATATCGGAGAATTGCTCGTGGGGAACTATAAACATTTTAAAAAGAAAAACCGAAAAGATAGGAAGGAACATCTTATCGAGAAAGAGAGCATTGTGTACAAAGCACGGGGGGAAATCGGTCTGGCTTCTGTTAAAAATGACATAAAATTAAAATAAAAATAATTACAAACAGAAATGGCATAACATAAACAGAGGGCAGGAGGCTTTACTGGAAACGCGCGTCCGCGCTGTAACGCGCTCTGACGACACTACGGCCGATCCGCGGATGCGTAAAACGCTCGTTTGCTTCGCGTTAGCCGGCAGAAAGGGGAAAAAAATAAAAGTCTTTTCTCTTCGGGAAACTAACAGAAGGAGCCGCGTGTCATTTACCTCCCGAAACCTGCAGGGAAACGGAGCCGTGGCCAAAGCCTTGGGTGTAAATGCGACAACAAAAATAAATATTTGACATCACCGCGCAGAACATATTTTACGAAGTCAACACTTTGTTTTTCTGCTTTTCATTTTTTTTCCTCCCCTCTCGAAAAAGACAATGCCCCTTTTTATTAGGTTGCTCCTTAGGAGGTTATTTTGATCTCGCTCCAGGTCCTTCTCTCTGCGGGGAACACCGTGCTGCGGTGCGCGCAGAGCGCGGTGGCCGGAGCCGGGCGGGCCCGGCAGCGCTGGGGGGCTGCGGGCGGGGCGGGCCTGGAGCGGTCCCCCGGTTTCGGAACCGGAGCTCGATTATAAAATGGAGAGAGAGCGGATTTCAGTGTCTCTCAAATGTTAGCACTCGAGGAAGAAGCCTGAAAGTGGGCTGAAATCCACATTACTTTACGGGCATTAGCACCTTTCAAAATATTATCAACATGCGTTTCACCAAAGATCTCGTTTGTATTTAATATGGGGTTCAGACAGGCGCTAATTGAGCACGTAAGTGCATGTGAGGCTGCGAGTATGAGTACCGAGGCAGGCTCGCCCAGAGAGGGAAAAGGGAGCAATGAATACGAGGAAAAGAGTGTCACAAGGCCCCAGCGCGGAGCATGTCAGCGACAAACCTCGTTACTGGCTCACTACATTCGCGGCCGTTTCAGCGTTTCCAAGGGCCCCCGTTTCTCCGTCCGCCCGCCCGCGTGCGGCTGTCCCGAAGCACGGTGCCGCGGCAGGGACCCGGCTCGGCAACGCGAGGGGCGCGGGGAGGCATAGCCCCGACGGGGCGCACGCTGGGGGCCGGCACCGGCCGGGAACGCTCGGCCCTGCCCCGGGCCCGCCACCCCGCCGCTGCCCGAGGGTCGCCGAGGGGGGTGCGAGGGCCCCGGAGAGCGGCCCCGCTGTCCCCCGCTGCCCCTCGTCTTCCCGCGGCTCTCCCAGCCCCGGAGGAGCCCCGAGGCCTGGGGGTGGCTGGAAAGTGTTAAGCGCTGCCCCCTCCTCCTCCTCCCCGAGCCCCCTGAATGCCACTGCTTTCCTCTAGAGGTCTCATTAGGGAAACCCTAACTGCTGTTTTCAACGTTTCCTCAATCAAGCGCCTTTAAATAGAGTTCCACAAACAAATTGGCGGCAAAAAGCGCAGATCTTGTCACGGGAGAGGCCGCTCCAATATTTCACCCTTGTTTGCTTTGTAATTACGGCCTGGCCGGTGGCTACCTGCCCGCTGGGGCCGGCTTCCCTTGCCCCCCGCTGCCGACACCTCTCCCACCCAGCGAGCGGTCCCGGGGGCGGCTGGGGGGGAATAAACAAAAAATAGCGAGCAGCATCGCCCCGTGCCCAGCTCTGCCCGAGGTCTGCAGCTCCCAGCACGCGGGATTCCCCCCGCAGCCCCGTCCCGAGGGCTGCCCCCGCTGGGCTCTGAAGGCCGTCGCTTTTGCTTTGCGGGATTCTCTCTCCCTCTCCCTGCTAAACCGCTGTTATGATTTGTTATATTTTCCACAGCTGCTTATTCTTGTTTGACTGTTGTACAAAGCCGCTTTAAATCTGCTGCAGGAAGAATAAAAGTTTAAACCGCTCTTGGACGGGTTCCTGCAGACTGATGGGCGAGTCCCGGTCCGTGGCGGTCCCTGAGCACTCCGCGGGCCCCGAGAAGCCCCTCCCGCAGCCTGGGGCAGCCGCCCGCTCGCAGCGACAACAAAAATCGGCGCTAATTCAATTACGGCTGAAGCCCGCGTGTAGCAGAGGGGAACTTTGGCGCTTAGGAACTAAGCTGCTATATTCGCTTGGCTATAAACTGACGAGAATATTTTATGGCGGAGGAGAACCGTACAACACGAAAGGGAAATATGACAATAAATCTCTTTTTATGGATCCTCTCTAGCAGCAAAACCACAAGGATTCCACGGTTTTACCACTCAGCCGTTTTTTACAGGTACTAAAGATGCCTACGCAGAGAAGAACGCCCCGTTTCCGCCTCCCGGCACCCAGAACGGGGACATCCGACTCTGTGTCCCCAGCCCAGAGACAGCCCCCCTCGACTTCCGCAGGAGCAGCACCGGCACGAGAGCCCCGTGTGAGCGCTGCGGGGACACGCTCTGATCATTTACGGTGCCACTGCGGTGCCCTTCCCTGCTTTACCGACGCGCAGAACTTTGAGGCAGAACTAACGCTCCACCGTCCCTCTCCTGCTGAACACACGCAGCTATGTTCTTTCTGGTTGCTCCCAAGCTATAAACGTTTGAGATCGTTTATCCACCCGTGGAGCCGAAACACAGCTCTAGTTTCACGGGGCCAGGTTTATGGAGAGATTCAGGTGCTAAAATAAGGATAGGTAGTTCAGGAGGAGGGTTTCAGAGCGGCGAGGAGTCCAAAGCTCCCTGAAATATGTGCAGGTTCAGCATAGAAACCTCTCTGATGATTTAAACCCTGGATATGTTTGGAAACCAAAATACACAGCTCACTGCTCTCAGTACCTTTAAAAATCTGCCTTACAGAGAATATATTTTTTTCAGAGTCGTGTTGCACTGTAAAATGCCATTTATATGTCCTAAAACCGTTTTATTAAATGCTAGCAAGTCTGCTTCTCAAGCAGTAGGAGTATTGTTTTCTGTCCTCATGCCTTATTTTGGTTCTTTCTTATTATTGAGTCCTAATCAAGCTTACTCTCGTCGCTCAAACCCCAATTTAGGTCACCAAGAGAGCAAGGAATAGCTGCTAGGTCTGGTGGTTTGCTACTGGGTTGTGATTTAGGAGCACGGGCTCAAATAAAATGACTTCACATATCGTCTCACAGTTTCATGTACTTCTTTTTCAGTGGGTCAGGCAAGCGATTTCAGAATCCTAGTTTCCTTAAGAAATGTTGTAGAGCAATTTACGGATCAGATACATCAATCCTAATCACGTGTTGAACACCACCTACAAAATTTATACGTGGAAATAAGAAAGATGACCCACACTGACGGACACAGTCTCCTTCATCAGCGTGAGCTGTCCTGATTAGGGCTGCAGGGTTGCTCGGGGGAGGGGCACCTATTTGCATGAATTCAAGTTTTGCACGTGCCTACTGCTAAAGGAAATCGTCGGGATGTTCTTGAGCTCTTTCCAGTACGTTCACCAGGCTCACATAGAAAGGCAGAGCACGGCACAGACCAATTGTACTCTGTTTCCCACAGAGAAGCTATCCTGGGCTGATCCCTATTGCACCAAAGCACTGCAAGCACAGTTTTACAGCCACTTCAAGGACCTCTGTGCTAGTCTGCAGTTTGCAGCACTGGCAGAATAGAGGGAAGACTGAGCCGCAGATGCACGGCTATCCTCAGTGAGCTGGAGGCCATGGGCTCTGCCCTGCATGCATTGGAGCCCACTGAGTCCATGGGTGCACTATTCCTAAAGATATGTCCTAACTTGTAAAAACTGTGCATGCCCATTTCATGTGATATGTGCATGCTCACATCTGGGCTGCATGTGTGGAAAAGTAAGGGCACACACCGCAAACAATTTTACATGTGCAATTTTCAAAGTTGGGGTCTATGGGTCTACAGCGCAGCATATCTACAGTGCAGAAAATGACGTTCTTCTGCACAGGAGAGAGTTTTTAAGAGGCTTTCAAAGGGAAAAAAAGTGCAGCACGATTCTTGGTAGCTGAGTTATCAGGAGCTTATTTCTCCTTGTGACTCCTGAATCTTTCTGCAAACCCACCAAGGCAGAGTGTTGTTCCTAAACGGCAACATGCACGCAGCAACCAGAATATTTCAGATATTCATTTCTACAGGCTGATGTTATTAAAATTAAAAACATCTGCTTTGAGGAATGCAGATTTTCTGGATGTAAATGCTTTTCTACTCCCACGGTAAATTCAACTACTCGTGAAACAAAGTGTGATTCTAAACAGCCATCGCATGATTTTCCACAGTAGCAAAGGGAACAATGCTTCCCTAACTGTTTTTGTTGTTCAGACAAGAAAAGGATAAAAGATTTCAGCTGGGAATGCATTCCTAATCCCTTTGTAGGTAATGGAGTTCCTGCCTGATGCTGCTCTGTGACCATTTGGCCACGCATACTGGGCAAAGATTCACCCTGGTATTGCCAGGACAGCTCCCAGAGAGAGGTGCTTGTGCTTGGGATAGGCTTTTAGATCTTTGTCTGTTATCAGCTCACCAATGCAGCTTTGTGACTGGGGAGAGTGCTAAGCAGAGCCGCGGCAGTCTGCATTTCAAATGTTATCATCTCATCCCAATTAGAGGCACCCTGGTCTAGAAATTCCTCTGCAAAACCAGAGAGAAACTTCCTCCCTTTTGCGTTCCCCTTAAAATAGTTTGGAACAACTTGAATATTTGTGTTAGCTTCTCTTGTGTTGAAGATAAACTGTATATTCCTGTCTAAGAATGAGCGAATAGGTTTATTGACTACCACAATAACACATTGATTGCTGTGCTGATGGTGTAAGTATGCCTCTATGCTCTTGACTAATGATAAGAGCAGACTGTGGAGTTGCACTGAACGCTGTGGTATGTCCACGAAACATTTTGCTGCTTTTGCCTGTTGGGCTGTCTCTAAATAAATAAATAAATAAATAAATAAATAAATGTTGCAAACACAATAACTCTGTTGGGCTGTCTCTAAATAAATAAATAAATAAATAAATAAATAAATGTTGCAAACATTGCATCAATCCTACTGGTAAGGGAAAGGAGAAAAAAAAGGAGATAATCCATGGGAGAACATTGCCCTAATCCACGCAGGGGTGGTGCATGACTAAGAAAGCACAATGTGCACAGGAGTGTGTATGGTGCTACCCAGAAGTGAATAATGGACATTCTTTTCTCACACTGACTCCTCATAAATCTGCCACTGGCTAAATTTGAGGGTTTCAGAAATGGTGTTTAAATGGAAACTTAGATGAAAGATAGCAGTAGTGTAAACTAAGTAAAAAACCTTGATGCCTATCCACCTTTTAGAAAAAAAAGTGGAAGATGTTCAAATACTTTTCTATATGAGGAAGAACTGGTCCCTCCTTTGGACCATAGGTAAGAGCCTCGAGTCAGGTTATTTTCCAGAAGGCTGGAAAGGCCTTTTCAATGACTGTTCTCCCTCTTTCTGACATTTTTCCTACAACTACCTTTACCCTTCTCATGCCAGGGCATAATAGGAACCACTGGAGATAGCCTAAAGCAAATGGTAAAGAAAGACCCCCATAGAGTTTTCAGTTTTGTCATAAAATCAATGAGGTCTTCAATCAAATGACTGCTGTAATCATATGTTGCATAGCTCCAAGAACACAGCAACAGTAATTGTTTAGCACCAGAAGTGATCGAATGTGTGATATAATTTGAAACTGCACAGTATTTTTTTTTCTGAAAAGCTATGAAATCCAGCAATTAGAATGATTTAAATATTATTCCAGAATTATGTCACTATTTTGTAAGAAGAATTTTAAACAAGATTTTTTTTTCCTGACTCTTTCAAAATTTCCAGTGTTTTTACATCAGAAGCTAACAGCTCTTTCTTCCCCCATCCTCTCCCATAAAAGCACTGGGGCGTTTTCAAGATACCCCACTCTTTAGCCTGGACTCCAGACATTTTAAATACCAATTGCCACTACACATTCCCACCATTGCTGCCAACAGAAGATCTGCTATCTGTAGGATGGATGCTATGAAGTTATGAATAAGAACAAAACAAGGGTTTAAGTTTTAATATTGTTTGTATCCTTTATTTTGATACATAGACATGTACATATACATATCCAGCTATTGAAAAATTTCTGATTCTGCTTTCTTTGGGGTCCTCATGGATGATGATCTTTCTGAAGGTAGGTGTCAGCTTCTCAGTTGGCCAGGTGAAATTACACTAAGTGCCTATGGGAATGTCAAGCATTACAGTCCTTAAAATTGGGGACTAAAATGATGAGAAAGTAAAATTCATTCATTATGTCTGACATCAAGGAAGAGCTTAAAGAGGGGAAACAGCTAATGATGAGACCAGTACTATGGTTATTGCTGTCGAACACTGGTTGCTTTTCTAATGTGAAGTGAGGCATGTTGTCAGTGAACCCTAGGTTAGACTGTTAACTCCAAGGGCAGGCAAGCCAAATTTTGTCTCTTTGGAATATGAGGAAGGTAGCAATAGTTGCCAGGCAGAACTCTCCTGTTGAAATCTAGAGATAGATCTGAGGGGGACATGAACATGAAGATTCATTGCTGTCCACAGGATGCTTTCTAGAAGGATAGATGCTGTAAAAGCAAACCACCAAACAAAAAATCCCTAGAAATCCTTTCTTTTTTCTTTTTTTTTTTCTCAGTGACTTAAAAATACCACAATTAAATCTATTATTAAACTAGATTAAATGAAGTGGATTTGTTTTCAAGTTTTAAAGCCAAGAGTGTTCTTTGTGCCTCTGTCCATTTCTGCGCTCCACGTACCCTTGGCTGTTTACACAAGGATTATCTTGTTTATTTTACAGTTATTATGCTTCATAGAAACTAATCAAGAAAATATTTCTTTTTTTATGACAAAAAGTGGATGTTGAATTGCTCAAGTTGCTTTTATACAACATTCTTGGGTTTGTGATAGTGTGATATTTAATAAAGTGTTTATAAAGCCAGATATAATAGTTTATCAGATCTCAGGCAGTCATAATAACAAAACTGCCCTTAGCCTGAGTGCTATGTACTATACTTTGTAATTTACAACACAGCACTTTCTAAATTACTTCATAAACTAAGAAAGTTGCCTACCAAAGAATCAATCTTATAGGAACTAAGAAATCTTTTCCTAAATATTTTTTCCGTTACTTAGTCTCCATACAAATCATTATTAATAGCTTGGACTCAGGCAGAAACTGCACTCCCTTGTAACATGCAACACGTGCATGCTGTAAAACATTTTCATACTGCCTGATCTACTTAATTTGCCAGTGGAAGAGACTTTTCAGCTTGAAATTCTACATGTCTAAAATGCTCTCCTGCAAAATCAATGGGATAAAGTGGAGGGAAAAGACCAAAAGAAAGGCTGAAGAACTTACAGTGAGAATCCAACTGAGCAATTCAAGTCGGAGTTAAAAGTTTATGAGACCATGAATAGAGAATGGAGTCTTTCATTTCTGTGCTGCTAGTCCAAGCTCCTACCATCTTGCACTAAGTCTGCTTGGTGGGTTTGCTGCAGCAGCATGTGAAACAAAGCCTATGGGAATGAGTCCAGACCTCTTTCTGCTTGTGGCTCAGAGGAGTCCCAGAGCCACAAAAACAATCGCTCACAAAAGATGTCTTTCTATTGAAGACAGTCAGAAAAAAAAGTGTCATACAAGTCAGAATAGTGCTCTCCAAAAACCTGCTAGTGCCTCATAAACTAATATGGCTAATCAGAAAGCTCTTAGGCTTTTTGTTTTGCTCTCCCACCAAAGTCAGAGAGAGACAGAACGTATTTGAGAACAGAACCTGGCCCCAGGTTAGCTCACTTCTCCAGGTCTCTGGAGGAGACT
The DNA here is from genome assembly GCF_002078875.1 of Numida meleagris. Taxonomy (NCBI): domain Eukaryota; kingdom Metazoa; phylum Chordata; class Aves; order Galliformes; family Numididae; genus Numida; species Numida meleagris. The sequence goes on from NC_034412.1 coordinate 48,533,476, forward strand.
TTATAAAGAGGCGACAGAGATACAATGTAATTGCAAGAAAGTTTGTCAAATGATGGAGTTTGCTGTAATGCAAACTCACAGCACTACGATAAAATTAGGGATGACGCATTTCTGGAAAATTTTGTTTAAGAACTGAAATAAAAATAAAATACAACAGAAATAATACAATATATTAAAATATTAGTAGCAGCACTGTCTTTCCCTGACACTTCCTACAGATGTAACCATGTAACAGCATCTAACATTTCTTGTGGCTGCCTTATCTTGGTGGACAGTGGTCCTGGTTCCTCAGCCTCCCTTTCTTTTTCCTTCTTTCTGAAGAGCTTGAGAATATTGAATATGCGTGAGATGTTCTAACCAGCTGGCTGCTATTTCTTTTGTCATGAATGTGTTTCAGGTTATGTTTAAGATTATAAAAACATTTAAGAATATTGCCCAGAGATCTGCCCCAAGGTGGGATGGCTCTGAATGGCAGGGGGTATGGGATGATATGAGCAGGTGCCTAGAGCAGGGAGCAACCCTAGTGGTGTGGAACTTCATTTCTGAACAACTGCAGAATTCTGGAAAACTAGTATAATATTTGGAAAACTTCTACCGCCACCCTGGCAATCCTAAAGAGGCACAAATAACTGCAGCATCTTGGGCCTGGTCTATGCCTATTGAGCTCTGTTCAACGGCATTCAGCATCCCGAAGGGAAAGAAAGTACTTCTGCATCTGATGACAGTGCAATGGACCCTCCAATTCCTGTGATAGAGCCTGTGTCAGCTCCAATTACTGCAGTAGGCCCTGCACTTGTTATGAGCATTGTGATGGGCCCTGTGGTTTCTCCAGCTCCTGTGATGATCTTTGCAGTTGCTCCAACACCTGCAATGGGCTCAAACTCCTGCGGTGGGTCTTGCAATTACTTAGATCTTTTTGACAGATCCTGCAGTTAGTCTAGCGCTTGTGACTGGCTCTGCAGGTGACACAACACTCACAATGAGCTCTGCGGTCACTCCATTCCCTGTTACAAGCCACACGCTTCAAGCAGAGAACCAACCAGTGCCAGTATCTGTTGCCCCTTTAGGCAAGATGGAAAAATGTCTACAAAAGTCAGAACATTAAGCAAAGAGAGAAGCTTACATGTTCAGTGAAGAAGATGAAGATGTGAGTTATCACAAAGGCAGGAGGAAGTGAAAGAGGCAGAAACCACTCGACTCCTAATGTTGAATGAGCTGCGAGCTTTGCAAAGATTAGGGACATCATCCAGGTGGACACATTGCCACCTGGCTGCTCTGGTGCTGGGACAGTGAAGCCAGTAGCCTGGACTTAGCGGGCAGTGAAGCCAGCCATCTGGGATCTCTTTCTAGGGAAAGTGGCATTGACAAAGCAATTGAAAAAGGGACACAGCCTTTACTCTATGGCAATGACTCTTGTCAGCCATGAGGGAAAGATATCCCTTCAAGGAAGACTTGATGTTTAACTCAGACAAATGGACCACCATGGAGAAAGATATCCAGTACTTGAGGGAACTAGCAGTGTTAGAGATGATGTATGGAATTAACTTGGATGATAATATCCACTCCCAAGATCCAGATGACATGACATGCACATGACATACGTGGTGGAGAGTTATATAAAATGCACCATCATCGTATGCCAGCACCCTGGCAGGAATTAACTGGAAAGGTAACAAAAGACCAATGGTGGATGAAGTGGCTGCTTTGACTATATGAAGACAGTCTCTCTTCCTCCCTACGGGCCTGTATCTCAGCTGTGGAGAAACTGTCCCAGGAGATCCAGCAATTCAAAGACGATATGTCTTGCTCTCCACCTGTACAAACCAATATCTCACCTATTAGAAGTAAGTGTTTCTCTGCTTGAGAATGAGGATATAGTGGGTACACACTATTTACCATCCTGTGGTTTTACCTATGTGACCATGGAGAGGATATGAAGAAGTTGGATGGAAAACCCACCTCAGCCCTACAGACACCAGTATGTGAGTTGCAATGGTAAACAGTCACAAGAGAGAGTCCTTCCAGGAAAACAGCTGCTCCAGGTTCCAGAGGGCAGTTCTCCAGACAGAGAAGATGGTCCAGTCTTTTCTCTGAAGATGACAATGAGCCTTCTTGTTTTCATGCACGTGAGATGAGTAATGAATGCAATAACTAGAACTACGGGGGCCCTGCCTCCAGCCAGGTGGAAGAAAGAGACAGTTGTGTTTATTGGACTGTGTGAATTCTATGGCCTGACACATCAGAACCACAGAGGCTCCAGTGGATACTGGTGCACAATGTACTCTAATGCCATCAAGTTATAAAGGGGCAAAAGCCATTTATATTTCTGGAGTGACAGTGGGATCCCAAGAGTTGACTGTATGGGAGGCTGCAATGAGCCTAACCAGAAATGAGTGGCAGAAGAACCCCGTTACGACTGGCCCAGAGGCTCTACACATCCTTGGTATAAGTTATCTCAGGAAAGGGTACTTCAGGGTGTTGGTGGGCTTTCGGTATAGCTGCCTTGGAAATGGAGGATGTTAAGTGTCTGCCTGTGCTGATAGGTTTGGTTGGGATATTATGCGTCACCTACTGTTTCCATGATGTGACAGCAAAATTAGTAGCTTGACATGCCCCAGTCCTGTTGCAGATATTCTTTATCATTTTGAGCAAGCCGCCTCATTCTGGGCAAGCCAAAACACAGATGCTTATATCTTCTAGCTGGGTATTCCCTGTACTTATTAATCTAGAAGTCATCCTTGGTTTATAAGTATTCACAGGTCTGGTTGCCAATCGTTCCACTAACTTTATAAAAGCACAGATTTTCTTGAAATATCACCCAGGCTATGAAAGAAACAGACTCCTTCACTGCCAGTGGTGGGGTTTGGGCCATGCAGATGGAGGTAGAGGGTCACTTATCCCAGGGTGAGGACGGAGGTGCAGTTGCCAATGTTTGAGCGAAGACCAAGAACTTCAGAGGCACTGTCATATACTGTTGATTTAAGGCTGCCAAACAGCTGGGTTTACAGAGCAAATTCTCTTTTTCAGCTCAGAAACATTGCTCGGGCAGCTGTTGAATCATTTATACATTTGTTAGGATTTCAAGCTGTCTGGTTTCTGTAGCAGGTCAGATGCTCTGCCCAGGCTGCTCTATGAGTGGGTTGTACACAGCCTGGTGGTAACCACAAGACTGCATGAACCCTCATAGTCAGCCCCACACTTTCAGAGAGCATCATATTTATTATGCTTGTGTGACAAAGTCACTTCATGCTTGCACAGTAAGGCTGACACTTCTGGGGATTGCCTGATGGACCTACTGCCCATGTGCTGCCCAGCCATTGGGAACATGCACAGTTAAGGCTCTGAAGTCAGATTTACTGTGAATATGCAGGGCAATGAAATGTTGCATGTGCAGCAGGGAGTGTTGTTTCCTGAAGTGTGGGGTGGAGTGCACATACGCTGCACAGATTCCCCAAGCTGAAATATAGGAAATCTGTACTGGCCAAGTCACTTAAGTTTTGAGGAGAGGCAATATTTTAAGATGCATTCAGCATGAGGGCCAGAAGAAATCCTCTGTTTGGCACAGTGATTCTGTGCACATTGCAAGATGCCTCATACAACGCAGAGAAAAAGATGCTTTGTGCCTTGCTCATGCTGCTGGCTTCCACTATCAGGCAGGCATTGCAGCTCTAGGTGATGCAGAGAACATGTTGCTCATGGCATTTATGCCTTCATTTCACATCTGAATGGGAATATATGAGTTTACAATAATAAAGATGCCTAATAAAGATACTATTAACATAAATAAAGATTATGAGTCATTCAGATGCTATACCGAGTGAGCACTATATAAATAATTTTTATTCCAAGAACAGCAACAGATCCTGAAAAGCTGAGAACTTCTTTATGCTAATCCTCAGTCACTCGTTAAGGCAGGGCATTTGGTTACCATTAAAGACAAAGACTCAAACTATATATCCGAACTTTAGACAAAAAGAGAACCTGATCTGAGCCACCTCAGGGCACTGGCTTTGCAAAAATAAAATTAATGGAGTTTTTAAAAACACAAATCATCCCAATTTGCTGTCACTTTCAGTTTCAATGTAATTCATTATTTTTATTTTATTCTTTTTGTCACCACATACAAAAAATGTGATCAGACCAGAAGCTAGGCTGATTTTGTGAGGTTGAGCTGAGGTCAGTGAAAAATTGATAGCAACTTTTGAAATGAAAAAGAAAAAAGCATCAAAGCTAAAGGAAGTTTCTCAAAGTGGGATTTAATAGCAGCTATCATATTGCCTTCAATGGCTTGACCATTTCTTGTGCAGCTGTTTTATTTTAAAAGATTTCACCCACATTCCACATGTATAGGCCTATACACTGACCTAAGTACACACATCCAAGTACTTTGGTCACTCACGATAACTATAAACCCTTCAGTGAACTACCAAAAAGGTAGTTCAAATGGAAATGGTGAAATTCAATATAGCATTTAACTAAGTCACTGTCTAAGGTTAAACCCAAGGAAAAATCAGGAACATTGGAGGGAAAGGCAAATATATTAATTAGTATGTGAACACCAGATATATATAGCTTTCCTGAAAGCTGTCAGATTACCACAGTGGTATTTCAAGGTGAGTGAAGAAAACATGTCTATTCAAATACATATTTCATATTTAATTCACTTTTATCTGTGTGTGTGTGTGCATGTGTAAAGAGCTTAGATACAGATTCGGAGTTGAAAAACTGAAAGGCAAGAGGGTAATTTTGGCTGCTAGCCCAATTGTCTTTCTGTATGTTTAATCAAAGATTGAGTGAAGTTCTCAGAAGACCTTGAGAGTGTCAGACACTCAATACCTATTAACTCTCTCTCAAAAAAAGAGGAACTTTATTGTCTTACCATAGCGCAAAGAGTAGATTGCTGAGTGACAAGTCAGTATGCAAACAGATGGACGGACAGACAGATACTTGGAAAGCTATTTTTTTTTCAGAGCTTTCCAGCTTCTTGCACTGACAGGTGAATTACTGACAGGAGATGGAAAATCTGTGGAACAGTTGATCTATCTTACAGCTCTCTGAAGAAGTGAATAGTACTAACATCTAATTTCAAAATTGTCAGAAACAACTTGAAATTTCATGATAATCACTCTAAATGTGAGATACCATTGATTGCTACTGTCTGCAACCATGGAAAGACTGAATAATTAGGATTGAAGAGACTTTTGGATGTCTCTAGACCAACCTCTTCCTCAAAGGAGGATAAGCTGTGGAGTCAGACTAGGCTGCTCAGAGCTTTGTCTAATTGGGTCACAAAAATCCACAAGAACAGAGACTGCACAGTTTCTTTGTGTCCCAAAGCTGAATTATCTTCACATTAATTACGCCTTTCCCCTCCCCTGTTTTGTAAAATTGTGTTTCAATTTAAGACCATAGCATCTTGCTCTCTTGCTGTGACTGCAGTGGTACAGGCTGGGGGTAGCTTGATTGACCTTCAGGAGAGAAGACTTCATCAGGGTCCTAGCAGTAGCCCGCCAGTACCTAAGTGTGAGATGCTCACCTTTATTAATCAAGATACTAATCCTCTCCTCATAAGTCTTGTGATCCTTCACATTCTTGGTGGCCTTCCAATGGAGACGCTCGATTTTATCAGTTGTGCTCTACACCTGTCCACTGCTTTCTCCCATTGATTTCTGACTGAGGTAGCTTTATCAGGTATCTTGGGCATATTGACTGGTCTGATCTAATCTGAGAGGCATTTCTTTCTTCCTTCACTGCCTCATACTTCTGCTGGTTTTTCCATAGTAGATATATTCTCCAAACTAAGCTGTCATCTAGGACAGCCTACATCAAAATTGGTATATTTGGCCCTATTAAAAGAAAGAATTATTGGAAGTGGTGATCTCTTATCTATTCACACCATGTTTTTTAACACTTGCTAAAGAATGTGTGGTTAATGATGCTAGGGAAGAAAATGAGCTTAACAATGTGTAATTTTTATTTACTGATTTTTTTATTCAGTGGAGCTATTTTGAAAAAGCTCAGAACAAAATCTGTAATTGATTAAATAATAAACTGGTTTTCTGTGAGCCACTGGATTCTTTTTAATATATGGAAATTTACACTGAATATAAATTTTCAGTGTAAAGTGTTGAATCTGTGGAAATTGCATTCAGAATAATCATCCAAATTATAATTTAGCACCTAGGCCTTGTTTCAGTTTTCCTTCTGAATTCTTAACAACTCAGTAAGGACATCAGTGTTAGAAAACCTTGGGTAGTAAAGCCAACAATGCTTTGTCTTGGTGTTAAATCCTGACTCCTTAGAAACATGTGGACATACGTCTACTGGAGTTTCATCTTCACTCAGTTTTTGGTTTCTATAACATCAAGTATCAAATTTAGCAAATACTTCATCATTTTAAAATTACCTTGCTATGCACTAGTTCTCTTACTCAGATTATTGTTACTGTCTACAAAGTGATTTACAAGTCAAAATCCTCTTAAATTAATATGTATAAATACAGAGTGGATCAAATTTTTCACTAATAGTCTGGCTAATACAAACTGAGATTTGAATGCACAAGAAGTGCAGAATTATTGAATAGCTGAGACCTCATGAAATAAAGATTTTTTTCTTTGAAATCTGTTTTTTGAAATAGCAAAACATAAAAGATGGCTCGCATGAGTTTATAGGCCTCCTTTCCAATTACAGTGATAGCCACTAGTACTGTCCTTTAAGTGATTTCAGCTCTTCTCTGGGGCTTTGTGAAGTTTTAAAAATAGAATCTTGTGGTTTTTCACAACTGAACAGCAAGCTGAATGTGTGATAGTTATCTGTGTTACTAAAGATAAAACTGCAAAGTTATTAGGCTACATTTATCTAAACAACCAAAGAAAGATGACATAGATTTAAAGGTACAGCCAAGATCAAAGAATGCAATAAATGATGCAGGAAACAACAATGTAAAAAGGAAAATCTCTGTGAAGTAAAAACTCATTTGTTAATATGAAGGCCGATTTTAGAGTGGAAAGATACACTGTATGTAATAAGACTTTTCTATTTTTTTTTTTCTCTGCAAAAGATGTTCTAAATTAAACTTGTATTTGTGTAGAGTAGGATTCTACTTGTCCAAAACAAAAGCGTACAGAGTGTCCTACCTTATCTACTCAATAGTAGTGAACTGTGAACTTGCTTCAAGAGCCACGGATACCCCTATGACCTGCACCAAGCCACTTGAATGTGGCCTCTGGAAATTCAGAGCTGTTTCTCTCTTGCTTTGCTAAAAGCTGGGGAGCTGCCCTATATCTCCACTGCTCTGACTACTGGTTCCTTGGAAGGGAAGCATACAAATGAGAGCAAAGGCAAACTGAAAGTTTGGTAGTGCTAAAATAACCACAATTTTTGGCTGCAGAAACAATAACAAGGGAGGAAGAAAAGACATTCAGAATGCTATACTACAGGATTAGTCTGTTTCTGGGGAAGGTGACATACCACCCCTACATGGAAAGTGAGATTAACACCGTTTGGATAGTTGAGGGGAAATCTTTCTTTCAAAATACTTTAACATTTTGAAGAAAGTATACTGTCTTTTCCAGGTGGCCTAGTGAAAAATCCTTCCCTCCTTCAGGTTTTAAAAATATGATGCAGTTGCATCTACCTCAATTTTTTTTTTTGTCATATATATAGATATAGAATGTTCCAAGTACGTGCTGAGAACTAAGTCCATAGGCACATGCGTATGTTTACATCTCTATTTGTGTAGCTATGAACATGAAAGTTCTCTCCTTCACCTATTTTACTCCCAGTGATGAAGATCCAATGCCAGTGTAGCAAGGGCAAGAAACACTGGTTATTTTCTTTTCCTCAGCTTTAATTGCTGCCTTATTTACCTTGGTTTCTTGTAGATTCTGTTGAGGTCCTTAATGTCCTCAAAAGAACCTCTTCTTGGTCTAATCTTGAGCTTTAATCTTAACACAGGGCCATCTGTTACCACTTTTGTGTCTTTTGTTATGCTGTCATCTAGGCTTGGATCAGTTTCTTTTCTTCTTCCCCCATAAAGGGCATTTTCTCACTTTTCTGTAGCTTTGCTTCAGGTTCAGTTGTGCTGAAACATCTTTGGGACACAAAAAAAATGAAAAATAAAATTTCAAGTTAAATTTGGACATAAGATATAATTCTGGGTCTAAACCAAGATTCTGAAGTTTCCAGCTGTTTGTCAGAGGTAGAAGTGAATTTACTTTCTGGAACAATGATCTTCTAGTTCTTATCGTATCACACTGAAATTCCACCTCCTTACATTTTAACAGTATGGAACAACTATTGCTGTGACTTTCTGCTCTATGGTCAATTAAACTTGCCATTTCATTTCAGTATTAATCTAAATATTGCTGGACTTTATTTTTTGAAGTTATATATATATATATATAACTGGCTTTACATACATATATATATATAACTGGCTATATATATATATACCTGGATTTATATGTATACATATATATATAAAGCCAGGTACAATCAAAGCCCTGCTTAGTCTAAAGTAGGTATTATTTGAAGACCATTTCCCCCAAAAGGTTAATTTGTTACCTGAATTTTTATTACAAGTGGAGAAAAATATTTTGAAATACAAGAATACAGTGCCCTGTCCCCAAAATATTTCCCTTCCTTTGACTTCAATAGACCATTTCACCTTTTTTTCTTCAAAGTTATTTTGCTTCCCACATTCTGTAAGTTTTAATTTACAATATTTAAAAGCTGTTTGTAATAGCTCCAATTGCCTAAGCACATGGGTACATTATATCACTTCAAGAAGAAAATGTTTTTCTCTCCCCTCAGACTGCAGAAGTTAATAATACATCCCCATTCTCTTTTTCAAAATAATGGCTTAAAAAGGGTTTGATAAAATGCCTGATAAAACAGATGGTCTTGGATGAGGTCCTAAGACTGTCAAATCTGAGCTCTGTTTGACTATAGAAAGTACAATGTACAGTCATGAGGAATCCACAGAGAGGGCTTAGTGGGAGTACTTGTGTATGGCAGGTTTTTTTAACTACAGTCATTTCATACATAATTACAAAAGGGCAAAGGTCTTATGGCAGGGTTGATGGTAGTTGGTAAGGGCTACAGGAGGAATTTGGAATATACTTGTGAGCATAACTTTAAAAAGTACAGTCAAATTATTTTCTTAGTGAAGAATCTTCATACACATAAACTAGTATGACGAATGCAGATGAACACAGCTACACAGCTACTGAAACAAGAGTGAGTGCATATTAAGACAAAAGAACTATGAGCACAATATGGAAGAGAATAATCTAGTAGAAGAAAAGAGGCAGATCTATTAAATATTCGACTCTCATAGTTCTAGGGCAATGAAATTCCGAGCAATACAAAAGATTTTACAGATACACTTCAAATCAATCACTACAAAATGCACACATTGTCTTTTGCCCGCTGTTATTTTGAGATATTCAGGCTCCTGATGGAAGTTCACAGTTTCATTCACGAAGTGTACCAAGATGCAGGTAGTAATGCCTGGAATTATTTGTCATTCAATTATTGCTATTAGAAATTTGAAATATAGAACTCATAAACTAATTTATAGTGTTTATACAGTTAACATTTATTGAATATGAGATACCAGATTTAACTGTTTGCTTCATACTGAACACGACAGAAAAATGAAATGGAAACAAATTTTGTTGAAAAAATGTTTTGTAAGTAAAACAAAATATTTTCATTGCAAATATTATTGCTGAGCTAAACCAACTACAAGTACTGGGTAGAAAGTCAGTGGGGTTCTTCAGGGGAAAGGCAATAGCTATAGCTCACATTTTTTTTGTGTTCTCTGGAACCACAAAAGGAAAATTAGAAACATCCTCCACACCCATCACATCCATTATCTGGGTGTCAGATTGCATAGGAACCCAAATTTCCTAAACACTTTTGGTCCAACGTTACTTCAAAGCATCTGATTTTTCATCTCTTACATATGAAGGAAAGAGCTGACGTGAACTGCTTCCAAGCAATGAAATAAACTGAGCACTATCCACTACGTCCGTGCAACTTAGGAAGTTTTGCTATATTAAATGACTGCTCTGATAATAAAGAAATTTGTCTCTTCCTTTCAAAATCTGCTGTCTTTTCCCCCTTGAACAACAAATCTTGAAGATGTAGTTAAAGCATCAACACCTATTAGAGAAAATGGAAAGAATACATCACTGGAAATCTTGGAAACTTTTCAGCAGTGTATTTGCTTCAGAACAAATGAAGGCCTCTGAACTAGTCCTCAGATGAAAAGAGGTTCATATACGTCTTTAATTAGATCATGTTATTGGAACACAATATTGTGATAAAGAAGATTTAATAAAGCATTTTGTCCTTTTATTACTTTCATTTCATGCAACATATCTCCTTATCCAAGCAAGATGTTTGACTTCAAAGGAAGTACTATCCACCCTCCCTTTGCTCAATAAATAACTCCCAGAGGAGTAAAAACAATATATGTTTGTAGCTTTGCCGACGCTGCTGAGTGGTGAGAAGATCAATCATTGTCGTTCTGTAGCCATGGGCCTAAGATGAATCTTTTCCTTAAAGAAATTTCTGTATAATTTGGTGTGTGTCATTAACCCTTCACCTTTGGGAGCGAGCACCTTAATAATAAAATGAAATCAAGTGACTTCCTTTGCTAGAGAACATACATCTGAGCAGGGGCTGACCTTGTGCAGAGGTCCCAGTAAAAATTCATCCTGATAATGGAAGTAAAAAGAAGCTGAAGAACTGCGTTAGATGCACGGTGCCATATTCAGAAAATGACCATGAATTTATTTTTCTTCAGAACTGATATTCTTACCAGGTTCTGACAGGGCAAAACAGCTCTTCTGTTTTTCAAGTTAACAAAGCCAAAATGTTTGTCTTTTTTTCAGAAACACTAGGCTCCAAGGCTATCAGCATTAATATGCAAAGAAATCTCAGCTTTCCTTGGAAAGACCAAAAGAAGTCAGAGAAAGCAAAAGACTGGATGGCATCTGAGGAGGCATGTATTTCAATATTGCTGCAAGGTGCGATTGTCTGTCAAGAACAGTATACACGGCAGATGTTAGTATTCTCCAAGATGTCTGGAAGAAATTCCTTTTGTCTCCAAGGTGATTTATATTAATACACTTTCTTGCTGACGACAGTTGTTTCTGAATCTTAGCTGAATGTTATCCCACTGCTACTGGAGCTTCCTGCATCTTCTAGTTACTGTCAACGCGGTTAGAAGCTTCTTCTTTTCTTCTTCATAATGGGCCTCTTTATATTTGATCAGCGTATTTCCATTTAGTATTTTTTTTCTCCAAGTAGCGTTTATTTTAAACTGTTCTTTTTAATATTACAATTCTTAAATGTGTTTTGCTGACTTTTTAATCAGGCTGGATCTTTCCTGAAATTGTGTGACAAAGATTGAATGCAGTAGGCCACCTAGACCTCACCCATGTTGAGCAGAATTGAAAGCTTACCTCATTTTTCCTGTAGCCCATACATCTGTTAGCATCACCTATGATCTGCTTGCTTTTTTTTTCTTAATTTTATTTCTACATGATAACTTGATGCTGACGTTTAATTTTCATTGTGTATTTAATGGTTATTAACCATTAAAGCTTTTTCTAAAAAAAATATTATAAGTTGCCTATTCACCATATTACTGCACAGGTGATTATCTCAGAAAGTAGAGTGACTCTGTTTGTCCTCCAATCACTTTTCAAATTCATCAAGATGATTTGGAATTCCAGTCTGGATTTCCACACACTCGTAGCTCTTGTTAGCTTCAAATTTTCCTTTGTGTACAAAGTTTATGTGTATTCCTTACTTTATGATTCGGACCATTCATGCAGACACCAATGAGAGTTAGACCTTGGACAGATCTCTTCAGAACCCTGACTGACCCATCTTTCTGTTCTCACTGATTACTGGTCTGTTGATGCTGTTACCTAACAAGTGGAAATCTGAAAATCTGGGACACTAGGAAGTGAACATCTAATTTGCTACCATGTAATTCATGAAGCTTCAAGGGTTGAAAATGTACATCCTAAAATGTCAATCTGAAGAAATTTTTTTGTATGCTCAGATTTCGTTCCTTAACACCTGCAGTTCCCGGGTAGTGTGGAATGTGGAAATGCCCAGCTATAAATAGCATATTATTTGTACATCACCTCATATGTGGCATGGAAAACACTTAGTGAAGGAATAAAACCATGGTTACCCCTGAGGATTTTTCAGCCTAAATTAGGTACAGCATTGCATCAGAGAGAGAAGCATGATGTCACACAAACAAGAGTGAAGGAAGTTTATGAACTAGTTGTTTTGAGATTGTGCTTTTCCATTCTTTCTCTTAAGATCTACTTTTAAATCATGTAGAATTTGTCAGGCTTCTAGGGGAGTGTGTACTTTGGCAGTGGATTTTAAGGAGGAAACAGGATGGACGAGTGAAATTACCATTTATAATTCAACTAGCATTAAAAGAACAAGAATTAAATTTTGCTTTCAGTTGCACTGCAGAAAATTCAGACCTTGTATATATGTGCAACAACCTTTTGTTTTAAATGACTGTGTCTCTTCTTGCTACTTAGATTAAAGCTCTCACTGAACTTAAATTTACATGTAATCCTCATAATCTATTGCAATAAGATGAACCTTTCTAAAGGCACACTTGTCTGTTACTTTTCCTCGTTTGTTCAGCTTGGTTTAATATTGTTTGCTTTTCACTTTGCATTTTAACACATTTGCTCTTCACTTTTAGAGTAATTTGTGATCACCACAAATGGAAGTTTATTTTATTTTAGCATTTCTTTCACAGCTAATTTGAATTTACATCTGGTTTTAAAGAAATATTTATACAGAAATAATACAAAATTGCATGGTGCAAATGTAGTGCCATTCAGCTATGTAAATAGCAGCAAAGATGTTTAATTCAATATAAATCACTGGTAAAAGCTAAACATTGCTTATTTTTATTCAGAATGCATTGTGCTTGAGCTTTGATTATATAAATGAACTAACTGATAGTGGAAGTTATAGTTTGAAGTGTGATCTCATAACTTTGCTTTGCACATAGAAATCTCTTCCACAAATGCTTGTTCCTCTGATGCCACTCAGTGTGCCTCCATAACGTTACCACTGTCTTCAAGCTATTCAGTCCTGGATTTATAACTAGAGTGACTGCAACCCTTGGGGCAAAGCAGTATGCTACTGTACATAAAGGCAAACAAATAGGGTCCCCCCATGCCTTCTAAGGATTTGTGCTGCAATAACAGAAGCTTCAAGATGCAGATGGATCTGGGATCTTCTTTTTTTAATTACCTCCTATTCACATCTATCAGATTTAAGGGAGGATGAAAACTCAGAATTATGGCTGAATGGAAAGTGGGTTGAAAAAAAGCAATAACATCTGGTCTTCTAACAAGGAGTGATGAGCTCATCACCTTCTGCTGGGGTCACTCAAGCTCCTAATGTGTAAAGTGCACCAAAGTCTAAAGTCTTGAAGGCAGTGGTGCCAACACTGGGAGAGACGATTACTGCACTAGGCACTGTCATCCAGGAGTTACCCCTGCCTTTATTTTTGAAGGTTTCCTCCATTAGTTTTACCTTGCTGAAAAGCGTTCTCGCCTCCCTGACCCTGAGGAGCCTGTTGCCACACAGCACTGGCGGCCTGACATCTCATTCTCTCTGTCTGCCCCCGTGTCTCATCACCGCTGTGATTCATGGCATGATTTTCACAGCTTCAAAGGAAAGTTCAGAGACATCTGAAGGCAGTGATATAAGGAGCTGTCAGGTCAGGCATCTTCATCGTGAGAAAGGAAGTAAAAAATGGGGGAAGAAGGAGAGACTGAGGGCAAGGTGGATACTCCATTCTCATTCTCTAACTCCTCCTGTTCTCAGGACAGTGCTGCCACCACCACCATTACAAGACAGCTCAGCCAAAACCCTGCGAGGCGTGTCAGAGTAGTCCTTCTTTAGATAGGAATGAAACATAGGAAGGATCAGAGTACAGAGCTCAGCTGCAACGGCAAAGATCATGGAAGAGGACAGGACACTCATCAGCACCAGGGCTCCAGTCAGATCCTGAGGGGCTGATATTCCCACAGGCAGGACCCAGACCAACTCTAGGAGATGTCTTACTTTGGCAATAAACAGTATTTGATGATTTTAATTTTTTTTCCCTTGAATTCAGTGTTATCTTGGTTAGTGTTGTTATCTTGATTTCTGTTCTGTCATCTCTATACTGTCATCTTCAATAACCATTTGATATCTCTTCAGTTGGCTTATCAGCTGTCCCCATTCATGGTAAAATGATAAAACTCAGTGGGGTAGATATGGAATAACTGCAGAAAAGAAGATGCCCCAATGTGTGCTACTTAACAAAGATAACACAGTAACACTAATATAAGAAGTCTTCACTGTAGTATAAAATATGGAATCTCATGTCTGGGCACCACAAGTTTTGTTTAATGTTACAAGAGAGCTGGTTAAGAATTAGATAGAGAAGAGTCAAGTAGAGGTCTTCAGCAGATGGAATCAATTGGGTAAGACAAATAAAATTATTCTTATTAAATGATATAGCTTGCCATGAATTGGTGCCTAAGCGCAGTTAACTTCCAATTGTATTTTTTAAATGCAGAGTGCTGGAAACCTGCCTGGAAATGGGTAGAACAAATGGATTATGAATTCTAAGAAAACATTAATCAAGTAATTTTGAACAATGAACAATGTTTAAATAAATCTCATTTGTGGATTAATTGCCAAAAAAAAAGGGATTGAATTGTGTCAAACTCTGTTATGGATTACTTATTGCAACCTAGTTACATCTACCTGCTATTATAGTCTTTCAAACTGGAAGTTAAACACTTAAAAAAAGTTAAAGTTCTAAAAATACTTGCAGATGCTTTGATTCAGAACCACTATATCCAGTTATTTCTACTTTTCCACAAGACATTTTTTTTCCCTTTTGAATAATTTATACGGGTAGATGCTCAGAAATAAATGTTTGGAGAACAGAAAACGTACATATCTTTCAAGTTATTGACTTTAGCCTATAGAAGAAAGCTCATTTAAAAGTAAGACTGTAACTTGCTTTTTAATCAATGTAATTGTGCCTTAGTACAACAGGACCTATAAGCAATAGTGATTTCCCAAGCTGTGTTAGACTTTCAGGGCTTGTAATTCAAACAGGATGAATTAAGGACAAAACATATTTCTCTTCATTTCTTTCAGTATTTATGATATTTGTCAACTTTCACATTATTTAAACAGTAACTGAATTTACAAATTATTTTAAATCATGTATTTAAAAACACTGTGTCTGGGGTGATGTTATTAACTTGGGTAAATGCAGATAATTCTGCATGTCAAAGACAATTAACACATATCCTGTGGTCTTGATTACCAGGTTCAAGGAAATTCTGCCCAGAAGAAATTCTTGGTAAAGCCTCACAGAAAGTTAAAGGCCCCTGCCCTACAATTAAAAGGGGAAGGTAATGGACCCCCCACTTTTTTTGGTGATTGACTATAAACCTTTGCTCAAGGGACTGTTCTAAGAGGAGAGGGTTAAAGCAGTGAATAATAAAAAGAGGTTGTTTTAATTGTGATTGTGTCTACATTCCTCAGTTGTTTTTCTAAATACAAAAAAAAGTCTTAGAAATGAAAGTAGGTAATGTCACACTAGCACCTCATACAGGATGAACAAGCAGGAGAGGAACCAAGCATAGATCAGGCATGTTTGTACTTCAGGTATGTAACACATCTTTTCCATCTGTGCATTTCAAAGATAGACAAGTTACTTTACATACCTATTCCACAGTAAGCAGCGTGTTTCTCATAGGCCCTTGAAAAAATTAAATCGTTAACTGACATTAGAAGAAGACAATTTAGATTACCTCTCCTATGGCTCTGTGGCTCTTTTTTTAAAGCGCATTGGCAATAATTAATCCTTCAGTGTGAAGAGAAAAAATCTTTGCAACTGAATCTTAAACTTCAAGTCAAGAGCTGCACTGGGCTGTTAGCAGGTTTTTTTCTTTTTTTTCTTTTTTTTCTTTTTTTTTTTTTCCTGTTGACAAAAAATTGTGCTGCAAGTCTTGGCAGGATGCTGTCAGGTACAGGAGTTCAGATAAACTGCAGTGCAGGGGCATGCCCTGCATATTGTGTCCGATGCTGAAAACCTAACCTAGAAAATACTACGCACGTGATCCTGGCCTGAGAACTTGGAAGAGCTTGTTACAGCACAACCTTGATCATTTCCAGAGTGAGGTACAGAGTATAGCGTGTACAGCGTGTGTAAGTGAAGGGATATGTAGTCAGGAGGTTTGGAGAAAGCTTTAGATAGTCACAATGGAAGACAGAGGGACAGAATCTGAGCTTTGGGCTTGGATTTGTTTGAGAAAGACATATAGGACAAAGAGCAACAGGGACAGCAAATAACTAGGAAGGTAATAGAATAATATAAAAAATGACAAAGGAGTGGGAAGAAAGAAGAAATGAAATGTGTCTATTTTTGTGCACATTTAATTTCCTTCTGGAGCAAGAAGAGAAGATAATGAACTACAGTAACAGTGGGGAGGACAGTTAGATGATGAGCTACAGGGATGCAGGCCTGAGGTCTCCCGTCAAGGCATCATAAAACCTCTTAGGTAAAGTCATCCTGCAAGAGATGCTTAGGAACAGCCTTCTAAAGGGAGGTAGGACACTGCTGCACCAGGTTTTAGGGATGCTGACACCAGGCTGGGGGTTTCAGCTCTGAACTGAACCTCTGCTGAGGCAAAGCGGGGCCATTCCATCATAAAGGGGATAAGTGGCATCTGAATGCCAACCAGCTTGCTTGGTCCCCCTTACCTCCAGTGCTCTAACCCATGGGATACTTCCAAGTAGGTCCTTGAAGAGGTGAAAGTCGGCTCTCCTGAAATCCATGACTGCAATCCTACTTACTGCTTTTTTCTTCAGTGTAAGATCCTGAAGTCCACTATCTCATGGTTGCTGCAACCACGGCTACCTCTAGCCTTCACATTCCCAGCCAGTCCTTCCTTGTAAGAACAAGGTTCAGCAGCACTCCGAATCTCATGAATTTCCATTTTTGCAGCAACAAAGAAAAGAGGGGGAAGTGAGGGGAGGAGTTACTTGGATAAGAGCAAAGGAAAGAGCATTTAAAGTTCTAAGACGAGTTTGGAACATACGTTGTAAGTAGTGGGAATTCCAGTATGAAATAGTAGATAAAAAGCCACTGAATCTGATGAAGGAAAGATTGTCAGTCACTTTAAGGAGGGCTGCAGAGAGGACAGAATCTAGATCAACATACTACCAATATTAACTCCTAGTGCAAGTTTAATGGCTCTCAAAGAATACATTTCTTCTCTGTTGATCTTTTCCTTGAACATAGCCCAGAGGTGAGCTCAACTCCTAATATCATAAAAGGATAAACCCTTCGCTGGATGATTAGTTTTACAACCACTCCTTCCAAAATAAAAAATAAAATAAAAGAAAACAGAGTAAAACAAAATAGAGGAAAAGCCTGTGGTTTCTAGTGAATGAATTATATACTTTAATGGCACTGGAAGTAGAGCAGTAGCTTTTCCACTATACTTAAAATAAATAATGAAATTAAAAAAAAAAGACAACATGAACTTTCACTCACTAATAGGACAGATTAGGGATTTTTCTCTTCTAGTTTCTTTTTTTCTTAGTTGCATCTCTTACACTTGTGTACCCAATTTATTGGTGTGAATCTCCCCATTCAAAAATTGTGATTTGTATGAGCACAGTAGGTGTTTGCATTTCTCAGTTTGGCCCTACGTCACTTTGGCAACATGCAGTTGCCCAAGGCTCACTTTACAAATCTAGCTTGCTAGCTGCCAGACAGCTCCTGCAGTTTTTCTGCACTGTCAGTGGCACCTAGTAGTATAAATTGTTAGCAGGAAAGAAAAGACATAGTGCTATCAGCTAACTGTTGCCTACAAAGAAGCAGTAACTTCCCTGGGAGTGGAGGATTGGGAATATTTGTATGGTTTGTTTTGTATAGACCCACTTGTTTCTTCAAATAAGCATGCATTCCTGTAAAAGCTCTGTGTAGAGGTGTTAGAAGGGTGAATGAAAGCACTGCAAATAGGAAATCTGCAGTGCCATGGAGACTTCCTTTCATACACTCTTTTTAAGATCTCTGTGTGCACATACTTCATCATCAGGATTTGTGCCATGGATGTGTACTCTTTAAAGAGTAGTTGCTCACAAAGGTATGAAAACTCCCTCAGAATCTATTAGTTTTTTTGCAGTGAAAATATGTAGTTGCCATTCAGATACAATGCTCTATTTGTGTAGCTTTCAGCAAATGTGTTGTCACATAGCGTAGTGATTAAGGGCACTTTGAGAAGATTACCACCTTTGCTTAAAGGAAGACGTACCTTAACCTAGAAAAACCCAAATGATACACTTAATAAATTCATCATTTTGCTAGATTTGTCTATGGATGTTTTATTTAAAATTCATTGCTATTAGAACATTTCTACAGTGAAGGCTGTAGCTCTCCCTCAGCTTTATGTTGAAGTGGTGAAATAACACAGAACACTGCTCAGTGAGCTGATCTGTTCCTAGGAGAGGGAAGTGCTTACACGGATAGTGCAGTTTTGAAGAACCAAGATCTTGATGTGAATGATGCAATATTACTTAATCTCAAATATTTTTACAAAGTCCTTTCTTTCACCGAAAAAAAAAAAAAAACAACCAAAAAAAACCTGAGCAAGAAATGATGATCTTGCTCTGATCCTTGCTGGATATCACAATTACTTCCATTTTCAATATTTAAGGTGAATATTGGCATAATTCTTTCCAAGTTACTATAAATATTCTGGCAATAATCAGACCGGAATATTTGAAGCAGTGATTTATGTAGTCACTTGTAGCTGTAGAAAGGGATTAAACATACAAGAGAAAGAAAGCATGTATTTCAAAGAGGTTTGAAAGCTGTGATGCAATGAAGAGCTCATGAGCTTGAACAGGTTCAGTTTGGGGAGTCAATGAGATTAGATTAATTATTAATCAAATATTATAGTATTTGTATTGATCAGAAAACACCCTGCCTTGAGTACCCAAAGTTGCTACAGAAGCTTCTGGGATTAAGGCATAGCCAAAATTTAAAGGTTGATTTTCTTCAGTTTTTTTAAGTACGTGTCATGCTTTCAAATAGAAGGCAGCATGCTACGCATGTGATGACAACCAAACAACATACTTTCCACAGAAGTAGATGGTTGGTAGTCTCCATGTGTCTAAATATCAGTCAGAGCAGAGGCACGTTAAATAATGGTTGCACTGGTAACCACTATGGGTGTCTTGTGCATATCTCAAATCAACAATGACAAAGGCAGTATAAAAACAATTTATGAACCACAGTCCTCTTGGGAACTACTTTTCAAGCCATAATTTCATCTAAACTCTTTATCGGCTGTTTTTATTTAATGTATGAAGTGTCAAAAATTTTCTTTGACATTAGGCTTGTTATTGTCTTTTGATTTATGTATTAAAGGAAAGCATAGTAAATACAAAGATTGCTTAGTGGTTTTGTGTTCGAAAAATATTGGAAACATTTGCTGCAGTGGTAAAAATCATTCACATAGTAGTTAAAAAAAACAAGAGTCATGAACCTTAAAACTTAGGACCTAGAAGACCTGAACTGTAAAAATTTTTACTGTCCAAGATCTATCTTGTAAACACAAATGTTAACGCTGTGAGGAGACCCATTACCATATATATGCAAACAAATAGCAGGGCATGGTTTTCACAACTGGGAATGCAAAACATTCCTTGTTAGGTGTGTATGAAGGCATAAATCCACGTACCCAGAAATGCCTGGGAGGATCTCTCTGTGTGTTTGGCATTTATTTATCTTGACTGATGGCTACCTGTATTTCCTTATCTGCAAGGTTTGGATTTTAATAACCACTTAAGTTTTCCTGAAATCTCAAGTATACTTACAGTGTGAAAAAGTCTGGGCATGAAATTTCTTGCAAGCACACAGGGATCAGTCAGCGTGTGCCTGGGCTGCACCCAACTCCTGTCACTGGTGTGGCAGAGCCACAGAAGGGTGTCTATTCTCTGGACAGGGGTGAAACACATGACTGGAAAATCACTGCATGAAGGTGGCAGCCTCAGGCAGCATATTGTGTGGGACAAGACGGCTCCGGGACAGCTGAGACCACGCTGAAACAGCATGAAACCCTTCAAAGTGAGTCTACTTTCCCTAGACAGATTATCAAAACAGCATGAAATCACAACTACAAGTCAACCTTCCTGCACTTCTGAGTGTATACTTTGATTTCTCTGGAGTGTAATGAAGTGTGTAAGCAGCTTTAGAAATTGGCAGTTGAATACCTGGAATGTCAGCTATGGATCTGGAGGGGAAACTCCCTCATTGCCATCTCCATTCACAGTTCTTAGAAAGAACTGGAGCAAAGTGTTAACAATCATCAAGACCACCACCACATGGTGTGGGCTTTTGGGCTGATTATTCACCAGTCGCTTTGCTGGCACTGACTGGAGAGATGCTGCACATAGGATGACTTGATGTGAGATAATGGACTCATATAACACAGAAATGTAGAACTAAAACTGGGGATGGGAACATGAGCATTCAGGAGCATATTGTACTACACATTCAGCCTATTTTATTTGAATATTCTTGTTTTCTACCTTTTCCTTTGGCCCTAGGTTTTTCACTTTGGCATGATTTTCTTACAGATGTACAACTCACACGCGCAAGAAAGGAGTGCAAAGACCAGCCAAACAATAGACTTGGTTTTAGTGCCTTCTGTAATTGTTACGAGTAAAGTTCATAAAACTCTAGCAGAACTGATATTTAACACTTACGTGAACTGAGATCTGAGTGGAAAATTATGGTCAGGTGTCTGATATTATCACAGTAATGTGGAATTTACCTGGTTTTTATTTTCACTTTCTGGCCACGAAGTGTATCTTACCAATAGCAAGAAAGAAGAAAACCTGTGCTTAGTTGCCTACTTTGCTTGTCTTTGTCTTTGAAACTCTTGCATGTGAAAAGAGTCCTGGTGCTGATCCAGCAAATGTATGCACTCAACGTATATGTAAATGAGCTCCTTAACTCCAGAGATTATGCATAGGTTTAAAGTAGATACATTTTTTGCCACTTCATACTATAGGTTTACTGGTCTTGAGCCTGCTTGAAATCACTTCCAAATATTGCTCACCGACATCCTTCAAAACTAGAGTGAAATTAGGCGCAGAGCCTTGTGACTGGACACAACTGATCTCTGGGAGGATTTACAGATGGATGGACAGACAATCTATAAGACAGCCACAATAGACTGAGAATACAATTACACTTTAACTATATTTTATACTTGCCTTGCATGTCTCCCAACTTATCTCTGTTCTTTTTATTTGCGAAGGGAGGCTCTCAGGGAACTGGGAGATATTCACTCTCACCCTGCGAATGAAACTGGTTGAAAAACTCATAAAGTCTGATGGGTTTGTGCAGCTCCTAAAGCTCTCTAACCCGTAAAATCACATTTTTAATGAATTTGCTGGATCCAGCAGGTTGTGTTCATTTAGAAGAGGAGAAACCCATTAAACCACTGTAACACCAACAATTCCATTTCATTTACTTAATAGGAAATGAGAGTTTTGACAAATAGGTGTTGAACCTTTTTTTTTAAAGATGCATAAAACTTACATTTCCACAGGGCTTTAAGGACCTTTATAAATGATATAATTCTCTCAGAAGTAGGAGCAAAATAGGAGCAGCTTATTTATTTGATTGTGATTCTAAGAGGCTTAGAGTGCAAATTATAGAGATTGTTGTTAGGAAATTTCACTCTTCCCTTTTCAACAGGTTCCATAGTTGAAATAAGACTTCTGGCATTTGTTATAGATATTCTCTTAATCTGAGCCTGTCAGAAAAAGAAAAGTAATTTGGAAGAAAAAGAAATGACTTACCAGCTGAGGGGATGTTTATTTTTCTTTCATACTGAACTTTCTTTATACTAAACATCAATATATATAAACAGACATTAGTCCCTTTACGTAGTACTCTAGATGGGTGTCAGTTTTTAAAATATGCAAAATACTTGAAAATTTACATTGATCCCCCAAATTAGTGAACAACTTTTATTCTATACACTTAGTTTACAGGAGAATTCCATCTTGCAGAAATGATAATGGCTGTAAATCTTCTCATATCAGCTATGAAATGCATTCATTCTTGACAAGGCTGGAAATAACTCCTCATCTTTGCCAAAGATGGAGCAGAATCAGGCCTTGGCCTTTTTAAAGTTGATTTGTTAAAATTAATCAGCCTACATAAAAAACAGCCTAAACGGAACCAGTACTACTGAACCTTAGAATTTCAGTATCTGTTGTTGTAAAGTGTTGCTGACTGAGCGTGAACACATGTAATTGCATTTGATACATGCTATGAATGACAGAAGTGAGAAAAACCACTCCTAACTTTTCAGTTTTTAATGACCTCTGATGTAATGTAGTTTTTTCTTTCTGTTCCTCTTAGAGGTCTGTGAATATCGTCTTTGGCAAATGTGTTGGTTAGGGTGGGAGCAGCAGCGCAAACGGGAAAAGTATGGCATCGGGTTTTCACAGATGAATTTAAGGCACGGTATTAAGTGCCTAGGTTGTAAGTAGGTATTGTCTCTAATAGGAAGGTATATCACATTGGTTATCCTTTGAGAGCATTTGGAAAAGTAAATACTGCTTTCAGTTGAAGAAATATGTATTATAGCGCTTTTCAAATCGCAGCTATATAATATAACTTGAAATCGTGATCTCAGAACAGATCAGCAAATGCTTTGGGAAATTAATCACATCACCACTGGGGATTACAAATAACTTACAAATCAGAATTTTTGTAGCTGAAAAAATGTCCTTTGTAAAATTTGACAAGTTCAATAGTAAAATATATGATTGGATGACCTCTTGTAAAAAAAACTGGAACATGATTTAGTTTGTAAAAATAGAAATATATTTATAAACTGTTTTATTTTATGAAAAAGTCCTATCTCCTCTTCGTTTGTTTTTTTTTTCTTCTTCAGGTTTTTAAATTCACAACAATCCTCGGTGTAGAAATTCAGAATTAATGAAATGTACTCATTAGCTCCTTGATTTTGTCATTTTCTTCCCCCTTTGTCAACTATTTTTATTTAGGTAGTCTCTCCAGCCCGTGTATTTTCCATCTTGTCATTATCAAAGAAGTAAAGGGACCAGAAAGCTGAACTGCTGCAGCTCAGTGTGTGATCTTAATGTGTCTGCAAACAAGAAGAGAAACATGGTTTTCTCCAGAGTACTATTTGGTGTTGAAATGATTTAGGTCTGGAAAATCAATCTGTTCATCCTTCTGGACAATTTCTGAAACAAATATTTAGCAAGATTTATAGTGTTGTACATATGCAGGTCAAAGGATTCCACTAGAAGGCAGATTTTTGTAATGCCATATAATCGTCTACTCAATAAAATGTTTTATTGTTTTGATTTTTTTTTTTGAGTAATAAATACAATTCTGCAACATGTTTTAGGGCCATATAAATATAACCAATAGTTCAGCTTTTCATTTCTTCTGTAACTAGATGATTTTATACTATCCTGTTTAGATAGAAAAACACTGGAGGCCTTTAGATGAAAGCAAACAAACAAAAAACTAAATGAAACACCTCCCCTTACATGCACTTTAATTACTGAGGTTTCATTTTCAACTTAGTCATTTGAATCCATTAAAGCGTAGAAATGCCTAAATAACAGAAATTCAACTGAAACCCTGGCTTATAAATAAAATGTGAAAACAGGGTTTAAGAATGAAAATCATGAAGGTTGTTTTTAACATGTGAAGGTTATTTGTTTGCTGTTAATCGTAATCACAGTTTACTACAATAACGTTGCATACCAATATCCCCTTGCACACTTCACCTCTGCAAACACAGAGCAAAAAGCTAATCCTGAAACATTAACACTTGTGCAGGACCTGAGAGAAAACAGATACCTGCAGATGGGTAGACAGGAGGAGGCAGGCAAACATTGCTGGCAAACAGGACCCACCTTGACCCCAGCGCACCTGTATCCTGGGAGGGGTGGAGTTTCAGTCATCATCAGTACGGCTGTAGCTGGACACTCTTCCAGGTGACTCCTCGAGGTGCGAGAAGCTGCACGAAGAAGACTTTGGGGAATTGTTTTTAAAACACTAGCGGTTAATGAATGCTCTGAGCTATCTCATTGGTTTGTGGAAGTGGGAGCCAGAAGGGCTGGTAAGCATGAGCTTCCACAAATGACTGAAAAAAAGCACGAGGAGCTCATGCTCCACCAGTATGGAGCAGAGTCTTGCTCCTGTTTGTTTTGGGATATGCTAGTCCTTCCCAGTCTCCTCAGGTAAGCGTTTATGCTGTTACGAGGTGAAGGGGAGGAAGCAGGCAGGCCTGGCTGAGCCTGCATGAACCCACGCAGCATGGGAATACACCCAGCCCTGAGGACGGGCTGCCAATTACACGCTCAGAGTGGGCTGAAAGACAGGCTCCTAATGTCTGATGGGAATCTGACAAGGGGGGAAAGGAGAGTAAAAGCTTCATGTCAGGGAGGTGTTGCCATAAAATATTTCATTGCTATCAGTAACTTTTCTAGTAATTTATAGAAAAAAATTCAACTACTTATGAATTGTATTTTTCCCAGATTTTAAAGGTAAAATTGGCGGCATTATAATAAATAAAGGATATAATCTTGGCAAAATTAAGATGTAACTACATCCACACATCAGGCTTCTTTTCCATTCTTTGTATTTTGACAGCAACAACAATGAAGTCATTCAGGATACCCATCATTTGAATACATACAGATAAAGCACAAAAACATCTACTTTGGCTGGAGCAGGCAACACTTTGTTTTTGAATCTGGAGACAACAGCTACTGGGTCTGATAAACTCTTTAAGTGTTTAGAACAAGTTGCATCAAAGTAGATTTAGCCTCCCTGCTTGAAGCACCATGCTTCAGTTTTAAAAATGATGCTTAGATGAAAAAAAAACCAGATGTCTAATTCCCTATAAACCAATCAATCAATCAATCAATCAGCGGGCTTTCTACATAAAAATCTTTCTACTCTTTCTAACCAGAGATCATTTTTTTTTGTTATTGTTTCTGCAGCTTACGATCACATCTCAGTCTACAAAGGAGTTGAATAAAGAAGTAATTCCTTCCCTCATTTTGAATTTCCACTTTTCGCTTTCATCAGTCCTTCTCTGTTATTACCTTGTATAACATGAGAAGAAAAGATCTATTTAGTTAATCTTACCTGTATATTTATTAATACTTTTCATTTGTCTTTTAATGACACACTGAGTCTTTCCAGTTCCTCTTTATATGAGAGTTTTCCTGCAAAAAGCGTTACTTGGAAAAGTTAATGGTCTAATTCCCTAATAACCTTTAAAATTCAGAACACTTCTGCACAGATATTTCCATTGATGAATACCATAATATTAACTATTATCTCAGAAAAGTTTGTTTTCCCTTCTAATTTGTCATCTATCCTCTTTTGACCATAGTGGCATAGCTAGAACAATTTTTTACGCAAATTATTATACCCTTTCCTGTTTTAATTATGATAAGCATTAGTCCTAAAAAAGTGGAAGATTCAGCTTATTTTTTTTCATTTCATAGTCAACAGAAATGTTTTTACAATGCATCTTGCCGTTAACTTTAGGAATTGGACAGCAGATTCAATTAAATGTAGTGAAAAAATCCTCCTCTTTGCCTTTAAGTGAGTAAATTAATTTGTTCATGTCTGAATATGAAAATTTTGGAAACTTTCTCTGATGCATCTCTGTCTTCAAGCACTCAGCAGTTATCTCCCTGCAGCTGTTCATGACTCAAGTAATCCATCTTGGTGTTGTTTCTTGATTATTATGGCCAACCACATGTTCATTTATAATTATTTCATCAAAGGTACAATTTAAGCTGAAGAAATTGAGTTAATTTCTAATAATGGTGTTTATTTTTTTTCTCCAATATACATCTAAGTCATAGATTTGTCTTCCTTTGTCACCAAGAGAAACTCTGGAGATTCTCTAGAACCATTTGTCAAACTTGTTCATTACATTCTAGTCAGTTGCATTTATTTCTCCTGATCTGCATCCACAAATTGCTCTGAGGAAATTCTTCACCAGTTGAACATTTCTACATTTTGAAATCCTACACTTATCCCACATTTCTGTCAACTTGCATAGTCCTGGGATCACAGAGTTAGAACAAGTTATTGTTCATTTTTATGCCAGTTGTGTTATTAAGTTTCCTTTGTTAACCCATTAGTTTTTAAAGCAAGTTTTTGTCTTTCCATAAGGAACTGCTGTTTTTCTGTTCTGATACATGGATGACATTCTGACTATTTGTCTTTGTGAGACTTTCTCTGACTTAATGCTACTTATAAGTCAAAGCACGAAATCAAGTCTACAGGTGTTTCTTGACCATTCTGTTTCCAATAATCTTTTTCCAGCTATTTTCTGCTTTTACCCTTTTTCATTTTCAGATTGGATAGCTTAACACTGAATAATACCACTCACTATGATGGAAGTATATACTATCATCTTTGATAACACTGATACAACCATATGTGTGCAGAAGCATTTGCATCAACTTAAATTACACCACTAGACGTTCAAATACACTCTGAAGATGAAAAGGCAGGTGTAGATTCAGTCTCTTTTTGAACAGAGTGGATACGCAGGTGCTTAAATTTAAGAAAATGGTTTTTAAATCTGTGTTTCTCCACTAGGGCTATGAAAAATCAAGTGGTGTTTGTGGAGGGCTAATAGATAATTTTCAAAGACACTCCATTAAATTTTTCGAAGTTGGCAGAAGCTCTGTGTGATTGGAGGGTAGAGAGGATGAACAGCTAAGTCCTATCAGCTGGAGAGGAACATTCCACTCAACTTGTTATGCCCAGGGAATGACAAGCTTTTGAGAAAATAGGTTTAGTTTTTACTTGGAACTTTCTTTTCTGCAAATGATATAGCCGATTCAAGCTGGTAACATAACTTGTCGATAAGCTTCATCTTCATACATACACGTTGCTGTATTTGTGGATTGTTGTTATGATGCTCGTAGTAGCAGAGCTGAAAAACAAAACCATGCATGTAGCGTGCAGCAGTTGGTCAGAAAGCAATTGTGATTGGTAATTTTCCAGGGAGACCTGAGGGGGGCAAGTTGCATTTATGTGATCTAAATCCACTCGTTGCATTCAGGGGGTATTAACATCTGTTAAAAGTATTATGTTTATCATGCAGGTGTTCCAATATTTGTATTTATTACGTGTTGCAGCAACAGTCTCTGAGAAAACATTCATATAACAATCTGGTTGTTTTATTGTCTGAATCTGTCAGGACAGTCATTTTGTTACTCCAACATTGTGATGCCCTTGCAAGTTGTAAACTGTTTAATGAAGTGAGCATATGGAGAAAGATGACAGACTTTCAAACTTTTGGAAGACAGTTTTACATCAGAGACATTAGTTTTTGCACATGGGATTGTTCCTAATACATGTATGGCAAAAATGTTAAATTAGATAGAACATTTCCAGAATTCTGTTGTATTCCCCTGTGCAGGTCTATATTTGACATTGCTTTCATTTTGTCAATAAACAAAACACTTAGATTCCAATATTAATAGAAATAAATATTCCATGAAGTACCTCATAGTAAGTGTAATTAGTCCTGACTTTGAAGAGCTTTTCTTCATGTGTCTATAATGCTTTTATTGCCCCAAAAGTAACTCTGCAGATATAGTAACTTGCAGGAAAGGCTGCTGACAGTTCCTCTTATTTTTTTTTTTAAATGAAAAGCTTGACATCTGCTGATTTGCGTTGTAGTGTAATGTGACACCGCCAGTACCACAGACGAGACAGCAATGTTAAAAATGTTAAGGCTGCAAAATCAAGTGCTCAAAAGTATAAGGAAATACAACAGTTTAGGTCACCCGTGTGATCTTAATCTTCCCCCTTTGAGTGATTACATTATGATATGGTCCTTATTATAATATCATGGATGTTTTGTTCACAGGACTACTTGAACATAATCCAGCTCATACTGAAGTTAATGGAAATATTTTCATTGACTTTAGTGAATTTCAGGCCAAGTTCCAAATGGCATTTTTTTCTTATTTAACCCATATTTCTTGAAATAACATAGGTGTATATAATGACATAGTTTATCCGGTGAATAAGACATGATCCTTGTCCTGAAAAATTTACAAAGTACATTCTCATATAATGAACTGGAAGTGATTGGTTCCCTCTGCCTAAACAGATCACTGTTTCACTATGATTAATCCACAAAAAAGTAAGTTTATTTTTATAAAAAGTTCATCTTTGTATCAGAAAGAAGATTTAAAAAAAAGCAACCGTAACCCACTAAACTATGTTTCCTTCCTTTCCTTCCCTCCTTTCTTTGAGACAGAAAAAGATTATATCAAGAAGACAACACAGTACAGATGAAGAAAGGTCCACAGTGGTGAATGATTATTGAAGAGGTAGGAAATAGAGCTGAATGAAAATATATTTTTTTCTTTTATCACGCAGGCACCAATAAATTACACAGATTATGATAGTTACTGTTGAAAGATAATTTTAAATAATAAACACCTAACAAAAAATTGTATTTAGGCAAGACATGATAAAACATGAAATGACAAAGTTCCTGACCAGGTAAGATCTCCTTCTGTCAATTCTCTTAGATTAGTTCTCCAGTATGCCATTTTGCTTGGATTTAATATCAGCCAACTTGTCCTCATTTTGGTTCTAACCTTGGCTGGGCAATAGAGTGATTTGTCTTAAATTATAAGAAACACAATTAAAATGCAGGTGCCAGAAAAAAGATTCTTTTTTTCCTTTTTCTCTCTATGTATGAGACCTAAGGTGATATACTGTATCACCATCTCACCATAATACAACCCTTCGTATATTATTCCTGATGATTTCTATCTTTTCCTACAGTGGCTCTCAAAACTGGGATCACACCTAATTTATTTTCTATTTTACATCAGGATTTTAATTTACTGCTTGCTCTCAATAAGCAGAAATCATCCCTGACCACTGACAACTTCCAACAATATCAAGAGCACCAGCTTTCATTGTTTTAATTCACATTTATTGATCCTATGGTCAAAAGAATATGACTGAAATGTTTACATATATTATGTACATATAATTTTATTCTTTCTTTTGGCCTTCTGAATTAGTAACATCTGTTCCTGCTGATGGAAAATATCCTCTGGGCCACAGAGGAATCACAGTCACATGTTGCTGCTGGAACAGCCTGTGTGAATCAGCAGTAAGATAGACTCATCACTCTGCACCTAATAGATATAACACCAAAATGGAGCCAAGACATTCCTGTCCAAAGTGGGAGGTAATGGTCTTTCCTCTTGCTTGGAAGGAGAAGCCTCAAACCATTTTCTGAGTGCTTGCAGCCTAACAAGCAGGCCCTACTTAGTCTGAATCTATGTAAGCTTTGCATTTTCACCAGAGTTTCATCCTGCCTTCTTCATGTAAGGAATAAAATAGTCTATAACCTAACTGGAAAAAAATAAATAATGAGGCACAAGAGGCCTTCGAGTCATTGTGGTTTTAACTCCGAAGAAAGACTTTGGAGTACTTCTCAGGGCTCTATATTTGCTTTAGCTCTAAAATTTCAAAGATCTATAATATACCATACCTTACCAATGTGTAAGCTGTTGACGGAGGAGATAGCAGGAAGTAATGAGCAAAATTATATGATGCTGATGCAGGAGTAATAAAAAGAAAATTTTGGCTTACAAAGGAGAAAACTTCTTCACCTTTGGAAAAACAGTGCAGGATCTTTCCTATATTATATTCAGATATGCTACCTTAAGTACCAAACAAGTGATACGAGAAAGATCTCTTACTAAGAGGAACCCTGCTCTGAACATTATATGCATTAATCTTGATGCACAATAGTAATTAAGGTAGTGATCATATTTTAAGTTTACAGTGTTTAGCACACAAAGAACTGGAACTTTTAACCAGGTCATTTACTTGGGTAAGTCATGCATGCTCTAAGGCTCTTAGATAAATGATGGAAGTACAGTAAATATTTATCATGTTGGCTTCAAATTTTTTTGAAGTACCCTCTGTAACCAACTGGGTTGAAGGAAGGCTCTCATGGTCTGGACCTCTGAGTCTTAGATGCAGAGTGAAGACAACTTATTGTGTGAACTAGTTATGTAGATCATAGATGACCAATAAGAATGTACAGATACAGATTTATGTATGTCATTTATAGAGTCTCTCTTTATGTGCCAAGATTTAGGTGCACAATATTCCCTAACAAAATCAGTAAAATAGTCTCCAAACAAACTGATGAATGATTTATCTACTGTTTTTCAACTCTATATATGCAGCAAGCCTACTCACACTATCTGCATCAGGGCTGCTCCAAAAGTAAGGCCTTCTATTTTATGATGTTGGCCCATGACATCAGAGGCAGATGGTAGTGGTACAGCAGTAGAGGTTGAACCTTCCTACCAATATTCCATTACATTTTGCTACCATATAACAGATGGCAGCAAAGGGGCAGTCTGATAAAATGGCATCTGACATGGGAGTGCATATGGAGCACAGGTATGGAATTTCCATGCAGAAAAAGTTGCACCCACTGACATTCATTGACACTTGCTGAACATTTAAGGAGATCAAACTGTGGATGTGAGCACAGTGAGGTTGTGGGTGGTGTGTTTCAGTAGTGACAACAGCAGCAGTGGATCACCTCCGCTGGTGCATATTTTTACAAGCACGGCATGCAGGCTCCTGCTCATTGCTGGTGAAAATGCACAGCTAATGGTGGTGATTGTGTTGAAAAATACTGTTTTGTAGCTGAAAATTTGCTCTATTAAATAGCGTTTTTGTGCTCTTGGTATCTTGTTGTTCCTATGGAAATAAGTTAGAGGCATTACTTTTGGAGTGACTGACATCTATAACTGTACAGACTAATTTCTTCAGCTTGCTAAACAGATTGATCTTACCTTATGTGTTTTTTTTTGTAATATTATTTATATTGCAGCTAAGAAAAGGCCCTGAGAGTATAAAAATCTAATTCTCAAGTCTCTGAATCAATGCAACAAAGCTAGATTGTATCCACCAAGTATTTGGCCCTGGCTCTTTACATTCATACTTGCACTGATTTGCCCTTGCTATTATCTCTTGGGCCATAGCATAGCAACATATTCTGCATAGTAATAAATTATCACAAATGAAGAGATGCATTGTATGACTAAAAATAATGCCCATGTTTTGAAGAGCTGCATGATTTTAACTGAAAATATTAAGCAGCTCCTCAGAAAGTCACATCTTCTGATCTGTAAGGTGCTATGTAGCTTTCTTTTCAGTGGGAACTGAGGACATACAGTCCTCCAGAGATGTGAGACCCCTAGAGAATATTATAAAAGTCAAGTAACTGACATGTGATAGTGTGGTTCATCCAATAAGAAATGGATTGTTTAAAACAGACAAAGTGGAGTGAGTAACTAGCTATCAGAGACAGTTTTGACATAGAGCCATAAAGTTGGAAGCGGCATATCGTTTTAGCAGGCATTAATGCAGCGGACAGACCTTCCTAATGATCTATAAATAAAACAGAAAAAATGTCTTCCTGGCTTAAGTGAGTTATTGTTGCCATTAAAGATGATAGCATGACATGGGAGGAAAGGTAGTGCTACTTCTTTAAAATGGAGCGTTCCTCCCTCACACCCATTATTAACTCCAGCTAGAAACTGGAGTAACACAAACACAACCTTCTTCTGTCCAGTTTTGACATTGCATTCACACAAAAAGAAAAGATAGCACTTTTTTTTTTCTGAAAAAAGCCAGGCAGTCCTGTAATACTTGCTGTCTTTCTTTCCCTAACACCACTTGCAAATAAGAAAATGTTCACCTGTATCTTTGCCTACTTTGCAGGAGAGCCTGCTCTTCCAAAGCATTGGAAGAAGCACAGAGGAAGAAGTAGTTATAGTTTACTAGTCATTAACAATTAAATGTCTTAAAAATTGTCTTTGAATTAATCTAATTTCACCTGAAATGAGATTTAATCATATAATCATTGGTTAAACCACTTTGGAGCTTACCTCATGAGTTCTGTAGTGTGATCTACTGAGACTAGGGTCAGCCATGAGAACAGACCAGGTTACTGAGGGCTTTGTCCATTTCTTGAGCCTGTCCTATCTGTTTGAGAAACCTATTCCAAAGCAAATGACAGCCTATAGGCAGCAACTTTTTAAATTTTTGAGTACAACATAGAAGATAGGAATAACCTCTTTGCCTTCCCTATCTATCAGGTCTCTATGAATGCATGACTCTACAATACTAAAGATGATGATCTTTTGAAGGCTTGTATGACTACATGGAATTTTCACGCAGATCTAAACAAATCTTGAAAACCGACTACATTTGCTTTTTTTAAATTTTTTTTTATTATTATTTTTTTTATAAATCAGAGAGAGGTAGAACTCCTCATTTCTAATAACTTTGAGTCTACTTTGGGTCAGCCATGAAAACAACTGCAGGGATCCCTACGTAGAATATGATTATACAGAAAAGCCCGATATGGTGCTGCCTGTACTGAGGCTGTTGAAGCATCACGTCTTGATCACACATGGCTGAGAGATGATTAAGTTGAATTTGCTTTTGCTGACAATCCTTTCTTGATGTTGCCATTAGCCTTCATCTAAGGACTGTGAAATCTACCAAAAACATTAATGTATGAGCTTCCCTGCCCTTTGTCTTTTTTAGACAGTATATTTGCAATATACAGGAACAGAAGGGAGAGAGGTGCTTGGTGAGTTTCTGATACGTGGATCCTTTGTTCAAAATCCCAAAATCCATCTCCTAGGACCTGGATTCAGAATTTTAGATCTGGTTTTCATACTGTCAGTTTTTGTTATATTGTAGGCACACACAAAGTAGAGAGTACTTCTTTTCCTTTTACTCTAAGAAGATTCCCTTCAAAATTTTAAATCTCTCTCCAGAGATGTCCTGAAGATGTCTCTCTGTGGTGTTCTTGATGTAAGAAGTATACATAGGCATCAGCTTAGCTGCTGGTTAAGTTCTCCTTGTTCATTTTGCCATTATTTGCTGAGATTTCTACCTGCTATAGGGCAGTTACGTTGCTCATCTACTTCAAAAAATCTGTTTCCCTGGTTTTTATGTGTGTACAGTACTCTTCTAAATTATAATCAAGCACAGAATTCCCAAAGTGTTGTGTTTACATAGATTAAAATCTAAGGTCTTGGATCTGGTATTTAAAAAAAAGAATGCTAAAATACCCCAATAATTTTCATGTTCATGGCTCTAAAATTTAATTTTATAATTCAAAATGCTGTGGAATTTTTTAATTTGAAGAATATGGAATAAAAATTCCTGTCATAGGCATGCATTCTTAACCTAGAGATCAGTTCAGTAAATCATACGATGTGCCCCTCAGCACTTTTCCAAGATTTTACAGTGCTTCATTACTGTAGATAAATGTAGTTATAGTTCACATAATACGAAACCAGAATTCTTGTGCAGGTACTTAATTGAAGCGGATAAATTTTTACGAAGCAGTACTTTGTTCCTCCTAAATCTTTAGTAGTCCATGGGTAATAATATAAGTGGTAGTAGTGTTAGGTAAACTTTTTTCAATGGAAAGAAAAAATACTGCAGTTTGTTTTGAATTTCCAGTCTCTGACAATGAATGAAATGAAGGAGGCTCGTATTCCAAAGAATTATAAAGGGTTAAAAAAACATAGATCTCCATAAAGAAACAACATTTGTGAGTTTTATGGTTAAATCAACCATTGCTTCGCTGACCAATAAAATGGAAAATGTGTGCTTTTATAGGTTTATAAAAAAGGCAAGCTCTAGTTGCATGAAAAATAACTTTCACCGATTGAGTACAGGTGGCGACTTGTTTAAACTCCGAAGATGTAAAGGCTTAGTATGTATGACTGAAAAAGGGAACATGGCACAATAAAAAGTCTTCCTTTCTTTACTCATCAATCCTTTGGGTATTCCATGTCAAATAAATGTTACAACAATTTACAGTAAAAGTATACAGTGGAAGTGCCAACGTTAACACTTCTTAGGATTGGACAGGGTCCAAATTTTTCACACCAATATTTAATGTGAAGTAAAATGTCTTTTCCATTGGAAGTGTCAGCTGTAACATGCTTTCCTATATTTGGCAACATGCTCATGTGAAGTATAAAGTCAAATGCACATGATGTTCTTTTTATTTCAACCATGATAAATTGTGTTCATTTGTTTAAGTGCAAGTGGCAGTTTTAGTGTTCCTACTATAAATTTTGGTTAGCTTCTATTGACATGCTGTATTAAACTTAAGAAAAACAAATTACACTTCACCCATTTTAATTGACTAAATGTGTCAAAAACACAATAAGTATAACACGAAGGGTCAGAGTCTCAGACTTCACCATAATGGGTGTCATGGCAAGGATCCAGCTTTTTGTACATTTCATTTTTCATAAAGTTTTAGTACAAGGCATACATTTAACATTCACTTCCACTTCAGATTTGTACCTAAAAAAAATCTCTTCTCTTCTGTTCCCATTGCACTCACTCTAATTTTGTTAAAAGTTGCCCCCCCCCCTTTTTTTTTTTTTTAAATGTGATAGTACTGATGAATATTGATGATCCGCTGTAAACATAAGATTTCAAAATTGACTTTGGTATTTGAAGGAATGAATTTGTGATTTATGCAGTACAAGAAGATTTGTGTCAAAACCCATGCCTGAGACTGTGGTTAGGAATCCCTGGGACCACTTTTCTAAACAGGCAAGTGTGGTTGAGTGCCAGATAAAACTTGGCATTCTTCACTCCCAGGGGATTTGGATAGAGCCTGTCACTTTTAATGCACACATTTCATGCTAAGTAACTGAAGTCTATTTTTATCTTTTGGGGATCTTTACCTGTTTTCTGAAAGTTAACAAGTGAAAACTATTGAGAACTACTATAAGATGGCACAAGTATAGGCAGAATGCCTCTACATGCTGAGTTCAAGCATTCACATGACTTTGGTTGAGTTCAAGCCAATAGAATGTCTCTGTCCAGATTTATTCCTACAAATTACAAATAAGGGATCAGCACTTGTTACAAGCGCCAGCATCAAATTTTCTTGCTCTTGTTGCTGTGTCAGCCTGCACCCATGGCTCTTGCTCCCAACCTTGCAGCCTGCCTGGTTAGATGTAGCAAAAAGGAGTGGCTGGAGAGCTGATTGGTTCCGATTGCGCATAGGGATTACAGGAGGGTTTATGAACACGAGGTGCCTGGCCCTCATGGCTTTCTAGTAAGGGGACTGAGCCTCGTCAGTCTCAGAGTGATTTACTCCCATATTTTTTCAGTATCTTTAACTTTATTTCAATATGGATATTCACATTTAAACAAATGTACTCCTTTTCACTGTAGAATATACTCCATGCTATTTACCTAGATCAAAGCACTTTCTGATCAAAAACTGAAAAACTCACGAAAACTGCTTGATATATGTGCATGACACTTTGTTTCAAAAGCATGGGTAAGTGTATGCTTATCACTATTCCTCTTCATAGCTAAGCATGTTGTACATGTAAGCTGTTAGAGTCCCGTTATTATCAAGTCTGATCAATCACCTCTTTCTGCACAGGATATGTAACATCATGCTAATGTGTATTAGTTAGAAAGATATAATCAGGGTTGGCACAGTGTTGGCCTCTAATTCTATAACTTTAGAAAAAACTACATGAAATAATGTTTCTTTTGAATGTTTGTGAGAAGCTTTTCTATCATTTTGCTATTATATAAGTCTTTTATTTATGCACTTCATTTTTAATACAATTTAGCACTTAATTTTTTTTTTTTTTTTTTCTGGACCTCGGGGTTTCACGATGTCCTTCCAGATCTGCCTCTCTTTTACAGTGAAGACCTCTTTACATCTGCTAAGCAATATTCTTTACCCACAGGTCTTAGAGTTGCGTCCTTTCATAAGCACTTCCACAGTAACTATGTTACTTTTTGATATTAAGAGTTTGGAGCACTGCTTTGCTCTTGAATTTTTGATGCTAGGGGCTCTTTTACTCAAGTCACCCTGCTGTATCCCTCCAATCAGAAAGCGTTAATGTAGTATCTTTTGTTTCAAAATAGGTTTTACTTGCTTTTACAAGTTTTATGAACCTGTAGGGACAGGCAGCAGCAGATAACCTGTTCTAAACTACCCAAAAAAGGGTGATGGTCACAACACAGCTGAAGAAAGAAAGATTTACTTACATGTCCCACAATTCAGGGCTCACTAAGCACTCCAGAAAAAGGGACCTCCAGGTAGAAATCCTTCCTTTGAGGCAGCCAGCCCTTAAATGAGGCTTAGGGGGCGGTGGATCCACCCATCCGGTCACACAGATGAATTGCTCTGACTGCACTCGACTGTACTTCATCGCTGCTTATCATGGCTGAGAATCCATATCACTTGCACACCTTGCCATTCTTCTGCACTGTCCATTGAAACACAGTGTTTTTCATCGCTGTCATTTAATAATGTCAATCAACCTAGACATTCTTGGCAATACTCCATATCAATGCTTACTGCTAAAAGTTGTTCATCACAGCAAGAGATTTGTTGGTTTCTCACACAGTTACGAACTGATTTCAGTTGAATCTTACTATCCTCTGGTATCCTCTGTACGATGTTTTCTTTTTGTTACCGTTAGTGTAGAAAAAACTTAAAATATCTTCACACACACACATGCATATACATGCACATGCACATGCACAAACTTTGCTCCCACCGCAACTGAGAAGCGGCATCATCATATAAATTACTGAATGAGTATACAAATTATTATCAGATCTATCTGCTCTTGCCTAATGCACTAAGAAATTTGTTTTTTGGCTGTGTAAATGCAGGGATGCTGCTTATGTCCCCATGGGAGTATGGAGTCAAGTCCCTCTGGAAATTAGTTAAGAAAAATATGATCATAATGCACTTGTGCAGGCTTGACTGCATGTGTCTGTGGATCAGTAGACATGAAAAGACTCTACCAATCCCATGATCCTCTTCTACATTTTCCAGGAGACATTTTTTCCCATAAGTTTATGGTAAACTAGGCATCATCCAGAAGGAGCCACATCAAGACTTGTGAGGAACGAGAAGCTTCTACAAGTATTTGTTTTAAATTTCTGAGCAGTTTATTATAGAAAGGAAACTTCATTTTTTTTTCTTATAATGTGTATTTTTGTCAATCTGTAGAGTGCTGCTGCTGATGGCACTGCTGACATCCAGGAGAGAGACAGTTCCTCCATAAAATTATCTAGAATGAGATGAAAAATATTTTCCTGTTTGAAACATTTGCCACATCAGGGAAATACATGAAGTTTGAAAATATTTATTGACAAAAGCATACCTAGGTAAATTTAATTTTTGATAAGGTGTGAATAAGGGAGAGCTGTAGCATGGTTGGGATGATTCACAGATGTGCCTCATGGTGATGGTCACAGCAGATATCTCCCATAAGGTTTCCTGGAATTTGAACCTCAGGTTGTGCAGTCTGGAAGCGTTCACACAACTGTGGGATGGGTAAGATAGCCTGAAATCAGCATTTCACATCCAGGAATGTACATACACTCATAGGTTTCTCAACTCATCCAACTGGAGTTGCTCTGGTCTGTCAAGAGTTAAGTACCTTAAAAGGGTGACATATGGAGATAGCAAAGCAGCTCATTAGTGTATGGTTACTGGATATTGCCTTGGGAAACTGGAGATTCCAAATTTCTATGGGGAAGCCTTGATGAAAACATGAGTTCATCCGCCACAAAGCTGATCTTCTTACACAGAGTGGTCATTTTCTCACAATATCCAGATGTTCAACAGCCCAGTTGAGCTAGTTCTTTTTTTCAGGGTACTAGATGTCCAGAAAGCGAAAACAAATAGCTAAACTCTTTTTCAATCACATAACATTTCGAGGCTGAAAAGCAGAACACATCCACAGAAAAAAAGATATGACAGCCCAGTTTATGGTAGATACGTCTTTACATACAGATGAATACTAGGTGGGGTGATGACTCAGAGTAGATATTCAGGGCTGCAGGTTCTTTCTTTCACTGAAAGCTACAAAGGACCTGAAAACTTTTATACAAAATTTGGAACAGTGCCACAAAAATTCAGTTTTGATAAACTGCCATCTTTCTAGTAAAACACAGTTTCATAGGAAAATTCCTGACACACTAGATTCATCTAAACAGATGCTGACAATATGGTTCAAACATACGGGATACATAGGAAGATGGAGCAAATTTCAATTTGTATTTGGACTTCAGTCCTACACTAAGAAAAGTGTAGCCTCACTCCTGAGCGCTGGTAAAGCCTTGATGTGGGATAGGGGTCATGGTCATGGTCAGTTACTATTGAAATTCTTCCCAGAAGAAATTTGTAGGGGCCTCGGCATAATTCTGCCATCACATTCTCACCTCTGCAGTGCTAGAGAAGGTATTCAGTGCACACATTTTACCATATCTGCTGAGGCCACAGACATGACAGTGTAGCTGGCAAAGTTGCAATCCAGATGTATGGCTCTTCTGCTTTCCTTTTGGGATATTTGGCAGAGATTCAGTGATGTAACAGTGTACTGCCTTCTAAACCTTGATGCACATGACAGACCAAGACTAATGGTTTCCTCTAAATCTGGGGCTGAATACCATTGTTGGCTTTGAAAATTCCAAGAAATGCAATTTCACTTTAGATCACTATAAATTTATAAGCTGTTGTACAGTGAAGGACTAGTCTCCTGGGAAATGAGCATAAACCTATTATATTTTCATTAACAATCTGTTTTCACCATTGACTTAATCCACATTTACTGTTGTAGAATTTGATTATGCATTATAAAGCACCATAAAATAATATTAGATATGTATCAAAGTATCCCTTTTCCTGGTCATGCTGAATTACTCATTTCCCTTATTTAAAACCTTGAGTTCTTTCTATCTAACTCAAACAAGGCTAGCCTGTATGTCTACCGTCACTCACCTGAAAAACAACACAGCAAATACTTTTTTTCATTAACGCCTCTTTTCTGCAAGAAAAAAAACAAACACAAAAGAAGATAGAAGAAAAAATACACCAAAAAGAAATGCTAAACCAAACAACGTAATCCACTTCCTTGGATCCTCAAAAAGTGTGATATGATTAAGGATCAGGTGAGAAGTTAGGAAGGCTCTAAAGCTGGCACTCACGTGGTTTTGGAGGAAACCCATATTATGAGGTGGATTTTGGTGTCATTATCTGGATGACTATTCTGAATTTTGGAATTCCTTTCTGTCACACAGCGATAGCTTCCCCCTCTCATGAGATAAGAGCCCAATAAGAATATCAGGCGGCTCATAATGTATGTACTTCATTGTCTAGAGATTTTTGTGTTTTTAATGTAGAAAAACATTATTTCAGCCAATTATGTAAAAAAAGCTAACTGATTGACATTAAATAAATCAAATATGTTAAATTTAGTATAGCTGTCCAAAAAAACCAAACAAACAAACAAACAAAAAAAAACCTGGCTGGTCTTTTACAGCTAGTGAGAACTTTGTGTCAGTGTTACAGTTTTGCAAATAACATTTCCAGCTAGGTCAGCCACACTAGTTTTTAGCAATAAAAACCAGCCCAGCCCTGATGATGCAGTGATGTCACTATATAGAATAGTTTACATCCACCAGTGCCTGAGGAGTGAAATTAAAAAGGTTTTTAGCTGCAAGGGAGATGCTTTATGCAGGAAAGTAGTTGCACGTTCTCTATTATTACAAAATACGCACCTAAAAAAATCAGAAGAGAAGCAAAAAGAGGTTTTTTTTCTTGTTCACTAGTTTTCTATTTAGCAACTTGCCTTTACCTGCTGTGATAATAACACTATGTACAAGCACAGGGGAAAAAGGGGAAAGGTCTTGGAAGTTATATTGATGAACTATGTGTGGATCCCACAGCTGGCATAAAATATCTTGTTGGGGCTGTAAAAATATATTAGTATGTCATGTTATCTTCATAAATTCTTCCAACACATAAGGTGGGTAGTGTCCCTCTGAATCCCAGGACTCATTACCATTTCTGCTTCTTCGTCCCATCCATCAGCTGCTCTGTCACACAGAGCAGGCACGCGGCTGGGGCCGGAGCATTACGGTTCTGGAGGGGTAGATACTGAGTGAGTTATTAGCTGTGGCAGATAGCCCTGTTCCTGAACACTCTTGAGAAGGTTCTTCGCTTAGGAAAGAAACAATTATGATGGCATTTCCAACCTGGGGGATGCCAGAAGGCTCTGAACACAGCCTATGCATTTTTGTTTTTCCCTTTGCAACAACTGTGATTAGACATTAATCACCATTTCCAGAGCTTTCTAAAGTTCAACAAAGAAGCTCAAGTGTTCAGGACACTTGCAAGTGTTCATACTGAACTAGAGCAGGCTATCCTTGTTTGTAGGAGACCTATATATTTTATTTTTGTGTGAAAAGTGTATTTTTTTATATATATATATTTGTGTTTCTCAAATTTACACAATTTGAAATACCTACGCATTAGAGGATTTATGACCATGTTGCA
This sequence comes from Numida meleagris, assembly GCF_002078875.1. NCBI lineage: Eukaryota > Metazoa > Chordata > Aves > Galliformes > Numididae > Numida > Numida meleagris. The sequence goes on from NC_034412.1 coordinate 48,574,101, forward strand.
CAAATGATGAACATCTAATTTATTTCAATTAAAAGTGTTACCTTTTTTCTTCCTGTTTTCTGTTGGGGAGAAAGGAATACTTCTCTAGACAGCTACTGCCAGATTAAAAAAATTAAAGGCACTATTTAGAAGTAATGTTGATTGATTTTATTCAATGATGCTTGAATTATCTAGAGATTTGCCTATCCTATTTCAACTGATTTAGGAACCAAAATACTTCCAAAGAGAAATTAACACATTTTGATCTGTAATAATGTTTAAGATTTAAATCCTAAACATTTTTAAACACTTAAACATTTACTTATTGTTTTGGATTGCTTTGGTCTAATCAGCTTTGCTATTTGTTTCACTACAGCAGTAAGTCTTGCAGAACTAAAACTGGTGATGCCTTTCTGTTAGCTAGTAATTCATATGTTCACAGCAAGATCAGAATGTGGAGCAGAAAGACCCCATAAGAATTCTTAGTGAAGATACCTTTGCCTTAAACTTTTCAGAAAAATGCTTGAATTATATACTCATTATTATATTCTGTTCTTATAACTGAAGTTTTTTTCTAAACTACTTCAATCTGTCAGCTGTTTGGATTATCATTAGAGGATATATGTAGATGGGAAAATACTCAGGTATATGTTATGCTACCATAAAAATAAGAATAACAGTCTAAAAAGAAAGCATGGACAAGTTTATGAGATTGTATAATAAAAGGCATTCACTTTGATAGGAAAGAAAATTTCTGTATCAACTTTGATGCATATCTTTCAGTAGAGTACATATAAATACCGGTGATTTTTAGAGCTCATCATATAACACATGACTGCAGTTTTCATGCTTTTTGAAAATATGTTTCAGTTCTAATTTTGCTCTCCTTTCATTCCTAAACAAAGAGAAAATGCCTGCATTTAAAACTATTTCTTGTATTTCATTCCACTGTGCTATGAAGTTTGAGGGTAGAAGTGAGTTTAGTTGTTCATGAAAAATATTTTCTGTTGGTCCATAACTGAGAAAAAGATTACATTTCCACTCAACATGAAGAACTCTTGCATGAGACCAGCGTGTAATCGTCTTCCTGGAAAAGTCAGCCACAGCTTTGCCTCACAAAGCAATGTGGGTTTGACCTGGTTTTCTTGCCTTTGGCAGTAAGTGTCATGACCTGTATGCTGCAGCTCACCCAACCTGCTCTTGTGACAAGCACTTTTGGAAAGAGGACAAATACTCTCACACAGTCCTATCCTACAGCATATACAGCAGCGAAGGTTACAGAAATTTATGTCGCTCCTTACACTGGGAAATAACTGATTTCCTCAGAACCCCAATGCTGCAGATTGAGGATAATATGGAGTGTCTTCCTAGGCAATAATTTTTCAGTCACACCATCTGTGTTACCCAATTGTTAATCCTTCCTTTTTAAAAAAACAAAAAACAAAAAACAAAGAACAGAAGTACCTTACTGTGACTTACAAGACATTAGGGAAAGACTTTCAAAGCTAGACTCTATCACTGAATTGGAAGGAAACAAATCTCTCTCACTCTCTTCATATTGGATTATGTCAAAGATTAGCTTCTATTTAAGCAACATTGTAAGAAGTTTTACAAAGGATTTTCTTTTTAAACTACAACCATATGTTTTACTCCAATGAAACAGCTTACATATTGGGTATACGAGATTGATTGATGACATTTGCTCCAGCCATTTCAGTAGTCATTTATTCATTTAAGATTACATTGAGAATGTTTGTTAAATGATTGGCAAAGTAACACATTGATCACCATTGCATCTTTCTGGCTAGAAACAACTGAAGAGCAGTTATTTTAAATAAGAACTACACTACATTGGCCTCTCCAAAAGTAATGCCTCCTATTTATTTCCACAGGAACTGCAACAGATACAAAGACCATAAAAACACTATTTCACATAGCAAATTCTCAGCTACGAAACACTATTTTTCAGCATAGTCACCACCATTAGCTGTGCACTTTCGCCAGCAATGAGCAAGAGCCTGCATGTCTCAATTGTGAAAATCTGCACCACTGGAGGTGACCCACTGTTGCTGTTTCCACTGCTGGAATGCACCACCTACCGCTTCACAGTGCTGATATCCACAGTTTGATTTCCATAAACATTCAGCAAGCGTTAATGGATGTCAGCAGGTGTAATTTTTTCTGCATGGAGGATTTCAATTCCATGCTTTTGCTTCATATGTACTTCTATGTCAGATGCCATTTTGTCAGGCTTCCCCTCTGCTGTCATACATCACATGGCAACAAACTGTTACAGAATGTTGCTGAGAAGGTTCAACCTCTACTGCCATCCCACCGACATCAGCCTCTGATGTCATGGGCTAACATCATAAAGAAGGATTACTTTTGGGACATCCTTCATAGATCACTATAACATGAGCACACAAGGATATTCATTATTGTTATGTAACTTCTTTATCATAAGATTTTATAGGAGATACTTCACAATTTCCCCTAAAAAAAAAAAAAAAAGATCCAAACAGGGCTATAGAATGAGAAGCGAGTGATCCAACAGCAGCAAAACATTATGCTTCCATCTCAGCTTTTCCCACTGATCAAAACTGATTGTAGTACAGGTATCATCCTCATTTTCAGTTATCCTCATTGGCACAAAACTGAACATTTAAAGTCTTCTTCTTGTTTCCATGACTCTTGAGGAACTGGATCCAAAATGCTAGAAAGGCCACCTTACCTCTCAAAACTGCAGTGCATTTTTCCAGCAACTAAACTTCCTCTATCCTTGGTGTTGTCTTCAGTAGAATGGAGCCTGCCTGAGATGAAGAAATTCCTTTCTCCAGGAAGGAAGAGCATCTTGAAGAGACATTATTTTCAGATCCCACAGTCACGTATAGAAAGTGCTTTCTTTGATTTTGGTTTCCCACAAAGCAAAAGTATTCTGGAAAAAAGAAAGAAAAAGAAAAAGAAAAAAGGATAATAAAAAGAAGCTTAAAAAACTGTTGAAATAAAGCAAAAGTGTAAATAATTCCTCTAAGGAGGCTGGAGAATTTATATCAACTTGGTTATTTTACATGAGTGTTCTCCAAAACAAATATTGGGTAATTCCTGAGCAGGGCAGAAGAAGGCCTAAAGAGGAGGCAGCAGGCATGCAAGGGAACATCTGCAGAGCTAGCTGATGCAATGTGAGGAGGGGAGGCTGGCGCTGGATCTCAGTGACAAGTTTTGGTTCCACAACTGTGTATCCACTTCAGCTATTCCTGGACTGGTCCTGGGTTCACACGTGCTTGGGATGAGCTGCGAGGTCTTTGCCTGTGCCTGCACAGCAGTGAAGCTCAGCAGCAGGACTTCAACTCAGGTTCCTCCAGAACAGAAACTGATTTGAACACTGTGCTAGAGCACTTGAGAACAAGCCAAAAGGCTCCATCTGTAGACATAGGGCAGATTCACACTGCAGGTACCATCCCTGCACTCCATTGCTAGCATAGATACTCCAGTTAAGCTCCTGCACAGCCTTTTGGGGATCTGGGTTCCAGTTCTCAGGACTAGGAACAACAGCATCTGGGAAGAAATGTTACCATACTCACTCTTCAGTTATTTTGGGAAACTATTTTAGTAGTCCATAACATATTATCCGCCCAAACCATTCCAACCTTGACCTCTACACTGGAAATTCAAGGTGCTATGCATGATAGGCACATTATAAATGCACAATTAAGCATATGATGAATAATTTTGTTTTTAAAATATTGTATAGAGAGATATGAAAAGCAGTGGCAAAAGACATTAAAAAGAACAAAAGAAGAATATTTGGAAAATGGGAGCATGGTTGAATTTATGGTATAACCATATTTGCTTCAATTTTTCTTTTCTTGTTTTTGTGTTCTCAAATAGCACAACAGTTTTGTACCCGTCCAGAAAGTGTGAGTAAAAAGGCTTTCTTCACTTTATCATAAAAAATTATTTCCTTTCAGATATCAAACTGTAATAAATTATAAAATCTATAACGTTGTAATTTAGATATTACTTTGTTATTATATTTGAGAACATCTGGAAGGAAAAGTGTAACATTTTTGAATATTGGGTGGTGGCAAATAGAACTATAAAAAAGGAGGCTTTATGGACTTACAGGCTGTTCAACCTGGCTTCCATTTCCTGAAAATACCAGAATAAATAATGTCTGTGAACAGAAATAAAAGTACAAGCTGATAAGAAACAATTCATAAGGATTTGTCAAGAATAAATAATGTCAGGAAATATTAGTCATATTTCTCCCGCTAATAACTTTGTGTATAGGATGGAGCAGTAGATACTCTATGGTTTGACTATAGAAAAGTTTTTGATGTGATTTCAAATGACATTCTCAGAAGTAAGATAATAAAGCATGGAGGAATTGAAACTGTTGCCAGGTGGGTTAGCTATGAGTGAGTTATTGAGGGCTACCATCACTGAAAGTCTTTGGAGACCACATCTTAGTTTGTATGGGCTATTAAATAAACTGGAGAGTATAATTTAGTATTTGAGGTGATCTTAATATACTGTGGAGGTGTTCTAGTGTAGATAGTGTGTAATTCACAAAGAACTCTCTGACAAACTACGCTGGAATGAGGAAAAATCAATCATGAAACTGCATGAAGAGAAAAAAATACAGCAGTTCCGCATAGAAAATCGGTGGACCTTATGTATCTAAAATGTGTAGAGATGTAAAAAAAAAAAAGCTATTGTCTTGCTGACATATATACAAAGAATGTCTGAGATGAAGGGGCGTGGTGACCATAGAAATAGTTAGGAGCAACTGAAGGGCAATGGCAGGACAAAACATGAATGAGAATGGCCAGAAAATGATTGAGAAAACTTTAACTGGACTCAAAAGTACTCATGTATAGAAAACATTTTGGAAAGGGAAGAAAAAAATCCTCCCCACCAGCAATAGAAGCAAATATTATGGGCTCAGTGTGGAGTAAGGAAAACTTGTCAAAGAACTACTTGGGTAAACTTTCCTTAGATGTGATAGAGATACTTCTGATACTGCTGTGAGACAGGGACATGGCTACTTCCAGTCTGTTTTTTTTTTTTTTTAAATTATTGTTGTGGAAGAAAGCAGAAAACATGTATTTGAGTGTTATTTGCCATTCATAATATACCATGAATGGATATAGTATGACAGTAGCACTCCTAATTTGTTTTTGTTAATTAGGCTATCTATTAATGCAGATGACTCTAGCTGAAGTTTGCATTTCAAATTTAGACATCCACAGCAACACTGTAAGACAATATTTCCTGAGGAAGATCCAACCTGAGACCCAAATAGGTGAAGGCGCCACCGAGGTCTGGGATCAGGGTGAGATGTATAAAATTTATCTATTTGAAAAGTGAATGAGATTATGTCTGCACTTCAAAGACCAGACTTAGACTTCACATTTAATGGAGAGTTTCTAGAACTGTCTATTCTTAATTCTTAATCAGTTACCTTCACTGCAGTTATTCTCATTACTGGATTGAAAGTGATCAGACTTATTCACTTGTGCTGTGTCTATGCTGTCCTGTGGCATCTTCCCTCTAAGCGTCCATGAATCACGACTGGCCACATTTGCTTGGCATGGGAAGCCTCTTGAGAGTGAGTCCAGCAGCTGGACTACTGAGAAGTCTGGCAGCTGTTTTCCACAGAAGCTGCTTGCAAACAGAGCGCCAGTTGAAATGGGATTTCTATTTTCTTTGGACAAACTGCTCTGTTCTGGCTCCAAATATCTTTCAGGATGTCATCCCGGAGAAGAAGAGAAAGATAGCTGGAGACAAAGATGCTCATTCATGTTTAACTCACCTGCCTTTTCCATTGGATTCTTGTCAGGGAGGAAGTCAGAAAGGGTAGCCTTGCTGCAGAAAACTCTGGTAGATGACCGCCTTCTGCTGGAAATCAGCTTAGCTGGGATTTCTTCAAGTATTTAATCCTGACATAGTTATGAGAAAAATATATTTTCTGATGTTCTCTCTCTGCATTATGTAAAAGCTGGCAGCTTCAGAAGAAATACAGTCCTGGCTTGGTTGAAGATCTTCAGAGTTATTCTGGATGGAACTGTGATCCAGAAACTGGCTTTGAGGTCGATCTTGTCCAGTGCTTTGGGTGAATTTGTCAAATGGAAGACTGACCTAGGGAAAGAACTTGGAAAGTCCCATCCTGACGCTACCAGGTACTAGCAAATAATAGCTAGAGACATGCCATGCCTCACAGAAGATGTCTGTGGCTTGTGTTTGATTTCTCTGCCTTTAAGGGAGTTTCAAGTACTTTTAGAATAAATAGAGTCTTTATATAGCACCAATGTGGGTGCATTTGGAGAAGGTCAAAGGTGCTACATAGACCTGCAATGTGAGACATAAGGGCACTTCAGCAGGAGCAGCGAGAGCTCAGGTTAACCTTACTGTGGCCTAAAGCTCAAACTTTTCATAGAATGAGCCTCAGATGTTAACAAAATTGTATAATGAGAATTATTCCCTTAATTTTGTGTGTATTTTACTCATAATTGTAGCATTTGTGTGAAATACCATATGAAATATGTATACACTTCCTAAGAATATAAAAGCCAGACTAATTCACATCAGAGGAATTTTGCACTTGCTTTCAGGATCGGTGGGGTTTTATTGCAAGTGATATCTGGACTCCAAATTGCTGCATACAGTAGGTGCTACTATCAGCTAGAAATAAATTTGAGTAAAAGATTACTTTATCAATGTCTACTCAAAGTAATTTTGTAGATATCTAGCCTTGTAGCAGCTATATCTGATAAACAATGCATGTAAGTCTGAAAATACAGAAAGAACAGTCCATGGAAAGGTCCCCAAGTACTTACTCTCCCTGCTCTGTAATGACAATTCTGACTGCAATGTTTGCATATATAACAGAGAATATGTCAATATTTTGAAAACTACATTTTCAATGTTGTTAAAGCTTGTAATTTTGTCACCAGAAAGTAAAGGTATACCAGCTTTTGATGCACTGAAGGGAGCATATAGATCTTGCATTCTAAGTTGCTTCTAATAAATAGATTGTTTAGTTTATTGAGGAACATTTAAGGATAGAGGAAATTAATAAGCATGAAGTACAGCTGGTATATTAAAAGAGAACCTACATGACAACAGTCAAATACCCTGCAGCAAAGAGGTTTAATAAAACAAATAGAAAAAGCACCAGGATGCTTTCTTTATTGCAGCATTTCCAAAGTGTAATAAAGAAACCAAACATACAACAAAGTAAGCTAAAATACTGATCCTTCATTATTGGACTGTTAATAAATCATACTGATGGCCTGCTGTTAAATGAAATAGTTTTGTGAGCAGTAAGTAACAAATATGGAAACCCATCTAAAATAGTTGATGTAGATCCCATTGAAGATAATGCCTTCCAGGAAGTAATCATCATAAAACGATGGGAAAAAAAATCAAATTAATTTGATGGCCTATTTGATACAGCTGGTGGGGAACCTAAACAGCAGACTAGACCTTGTGTTTACTACTCTGTGAGGGGTTCACCACCACCAATAAACTGGGTGTGAATTCTGGGCAATGGTTTCTAATCAGCCCAGTATTACTCCCTGCATCATTAAGCCCTTGATCCAGCCCACACTAAATTAAAAAACAAAGCCAAAAACTCCATCAGCCACTCGGGACCTGCCTCTACAGAAGCTCCTTGTGACTCCAAGAGAGGTACACACCCTGGCAACCACAGAATGCTGGATGGAGAATGAGTGGATCCCAGCTCTGCTGCAGAGGGCTGCTTGTTTGCCTGCTGGGCTGTGTCTGGAGCTCAGGCTTTTCAGAGTGATACTAGGGGACTATGCTGCCTGTGTTTGGAGGGAGCTGAGACTTTCTAATGTGGTTGAGGCTTGTGTGGACGCATAATAAATGAGCAGCAGAGTTGAGAATTGAATTCTCTAAAACCTACCTCCCAATCCCATTCTTCAATCAGTAAAACAAAGTAAAAATATCCCTCTTCATAGGTACTGGCCAAATCCATTTGCAGTATTATGACAGAAACTCTTATAATCCATGGACACATGGATAGTTTATAAATCTAAAATTTTGCTTGATGTTCAGTCCTTTCCAGGATTTGAAATTAATTCAAATGCATTTGCACAAATGACTCTGATGGAGACTTTTACAGAATTCTCACAGCTACAGGTTTGGCTATTAAAGATGTATTTCTGTGTTAAACAAAGTTGTCTTCCCTATTAAAATTGACAGCCAGGCCCATATGTTCCATAAAATAATGGAAGGGGTCACTGTGAGCAGTGTTGCAATGGATCCCAAAGTTCTCATAACCATTCGGAGTGTGCTCTTGTAGTAAATTCACTGGAACCTTTCAAAGAATATTGCTTTGCAGCTCAGTATTACCTCTCACTAACAGAGCAAGAAAACCAGCCAAAACAAAATTCTGTCCACATTTTCCTCTATTGGATTCCAAGTACATGTATCCGCTTGCTTGCCACTTCATGAAGAAAGCAACTTTTCTGTGAGGACCGCTTAGGAACAGGTATTTTGCCTGCCCCAGTATTTCTTGGGTTTAACGGTGCATTTGCGGTACTGCAGAGTCCCAGCAATGCCCTGCAGTACCAGCACAAGCACTGCTCTACCCTGCCAGTTCCAGGTCATCCACTACCACCCTGCCTGGCTGTAACAAGTCTTTGGCAGCAAGTACAGTGTGCTGAGAGTTGTGCTGGTCTGACAAGGGATAGAAGCATCCAGATTTAAGCCTCCTAAGGGGTTTTGCCTGAGCAGACATTTTGGGAGCACAAGCCAGCCACCAACTGAGTGGATGGCTCCTCACAGAAGATGGCTGCAACCAAAGGAGATTAATACTGAAAGTAGCTATCAACAGGTTCTCAAAATAAGGAAGACCCAGGTTTCTGAGGCTGAGAAGATGCAGACACTTTTTCCAATATAGTGAGAGTTTTCTCACTATTGACACTTAATGCAAGGTAGGCAGGTCCATTCCCCACCACTGAAATTAATGTCACATTATTTATGAGCAAAATGACACAAAGTCATTTTAGATCCTGAGATGAAGCAATAACGGGCTTATGAGGAAGTGTCTACTGAGCTACCTGCACTGGAAATCACTTCCAATATCTGCTCTCTTGCTTAACATCAGCTAGCAATTGGATAAAACATGTTAGAGTTTTAAAAGACTGGATCCTGCTCTGTTTGCTCAAGTCTCTCTGTCTTCGCAAGGAAGTCTTCTGGGCAGTGAAAGTCCCACATAGATGTAACCACTTAACATAAAGCCATGTGAGAGGTAGGAATCACCCCTGTTCTCAGAAGAGGTTTCTCCTACAGGCACATCATGCGGCTCAACCTAGGTTCAGAATTTCACTTCAGAGGCCAGGTGCCTCAAGATATTATTGGATCCTTAATATCTTAAAAAACCCACTACTTCATGTATTGTGCATCTTTGTAATATTTCATTTAGTTTCCTACATTCTATCTTATCATTTCTTCTTTTCTCCTAAGCTAAACATAATTTTCCCCTTGTTTTCACCTAATCTCAAAAGTTGTCTAAAGCTATTAGAACAGGTTTCAGGGAACACTGAAGTGTTTTTTACCTGTAAGAAAAATTAACCGCTGTTGAAACAAATCATCAGTCTGGGTTTGTTGCCATTTTTTTTTTTTTTAATAGGCATTATGTAGACAGTAAATTGCCTAGTTCACTGTCATCTGTTTAGCTCTTCATACACTGAATTAACATAAGATTTCACTTATGGATAGAGTTGGCATGGTAGCTTGGAAGTGAAAACACTCCTTTCTATTTATATGCAAATGTGACTATTTTCTTGTCATCTATACTTGAATTATTTGTTGAGTCCAAGCAGTTATTTCCTACACTGACTGGCAGCATTTTACTTAGAGTTTCTCTCCATCCTACCAATCTTTTTTGCTGATTTATTCCAACACTAACTTTACCCAGGCTTGTCTACTGAGAGAGTTGATGTTTTGCTGGAGATAACTTTTTTTGGTTATTGCTACTCTAAGCAAAGGCAGTTGGGTGCAGAATACTGCATTTTCAGTTGCTATTTCTGCTATGCTGCTAGTTATCTCCTCTATGCCTCTTTCACTGCATTTGAAAAAGCCCTACTGCCTCCTTCCACTTTACCACCTTTTCAAGAAGAGAGGTAGGGATGATCCTTTCCCCCCAGCATGAGAATTCAGCCTGTGTCTTTCCACCTCATTATCTTGTTAAATATTAGCAAGACCAGAAATCCCTTCAGATTCTCTATCCCAGGTCCACTCCTAAACTGCTACCCAAAATAAACATAGTTACTTTTACTATGCATTTGCTGTAGGCATACGTAGCTTACTGTGCAACTTAATTCAGTCTTCTTGCTTTTTAACATTGTTCTGTCATAGTTTTGTAGGTGGAATTTTGCTTTTGTATTAGTAGCAAAAACATTTGGGATAATTCCAGGTCCTCCACTGCCAACAACTAGTTTTTTTTCTCAATAGTCTCTCAGCTGAGCTTTCCACTCTATTTCCTTCACTGCTGAAAGAGTTGCTAAGTTTCCTTTTCTCTCTCCATTGGACAATTATCTTCCATCATCTTAGATAATCAAGAGCCTGTTGCAGCCCAGACATATTAAAACTTAGAAATTTATTGTAGCCAGTACTATGTGATTATAGTATTTTAGCAGCTAGCGTATTTCTTTTGTGCATGAGCTCTTAAATATAACAAAGGCCTATTGTGTCCAATGTGGGAAAGCAAATCATTTTAAAAATGTCATTAATTGTGTAAGTATGGGCCTTTTAAGTACATGCAGTAAGCCCTGTGCTATGGGAATGGCACTTACTGCTCTCTCAGCATGAGTCTGACGAAGTAAACAAAAAGTTAAAATACAGCCTATAGCCTCTGTGGCATTCATTAACATAGCATAGAAAGCAGAAACTAGTCACATTTTATATAAAAAGACTCTAGAAATCTGTGTCTACTTACATTAACATTAGTCAATTGGTGGGTGCCAACTATGCACATAGCATGTTTTATTTATAGGTCTATATAGTAGTCAAAAACATTCTATCATGGAAATGTGTTATTCATTAATTCATATTTTGCTCAGCCTCACTTTACTCCTTGAACCCATCCAGGTGTTTTCTTAAATGATGAGGGTGGGTAATTTAATACCAAAAAGCATTCACATTCACCCTATTTTTCAGTTCCATGTAACTAAATATTTCTCCTGAATTTGTCTATTATTTACCTTTAATTAGCTCCCACATATTGCAAACTGGAGCTTGTCTGTAACAATGTCTATGACAAAATTCTGAGCAATGGTAAAAATAAAGGCAAACTACACGGTCAGCTTAAGGAACAAAGTATTTAAAATTAACTTTCTCAAATATCCATTCTTTATATTATCTATAATAGTAAATGGTTCTGTAGATATGCTTCTAATGCCTAAACTGTATTTAAAAATATATTTATCTCACTGTTTCAAAGCTCTGTATGAAACCTATTCACACATTTAAGAACACTGATCGTATCAATTGACCTGAACAAATCCAGCAACATGCAACATGTGCGTTTTCTCTAAAGAGGCTTTATAGGTTTACATGACTTAACCTACAAGGTTTAAATAGGTTTATGGAAGAAAAACAAAACTCTTTTCTTGTTGGCTCTTTTCATCTTCTTTGTGAACTCAACATAATCTAATTTTAATCATGAGGAAAAATTAAAACAAAGTTATGAACAATATAGAGCCAAAATGCTGCAAATTTCTGCACATTACCATATTTATCATGTGAGTTGGTCATATAGGTCACTTACAAGCAGTACTAAAGCAATTTCTTCCATTAGCAAGCAATCACATATTTTTGCTAGCATCCTCGACATAGAGAAATATTTTTAAACAAGACAAGTGCTTCTTGCTCAAATTATTCTTTTAATTTTTTAAAACTTTTTTTGAACTAATGACCAGGCTGTCACTTATCTTCTGCAAGTTTCACTTCTCAGATATAACTAGACTGAAAAATGATGTTTTTCCTCTTTTATGGAAACTATAAATTCTCAACCATTTACAATATCCTTCCTGAAGTTCACAGCCTCAGATAAACATGCCCTGTTTAGTGGAATAGTACAACATTTTGGAAAGGTTTTATGTAGACCCAACATTTCTTGATCTTCTCTGTAGTCTTTCCAGAAGGATTTCAGAGGAATTAACTAGGCATTTGAAAGGATAACCAGAACAAGTTTAGTTATGCAAATTCCTGTTGAAAAAGTTGAATACTGTGTTCCACAGTTTCACTTTAGAAATCTCCAGCAGAAGTTTCACCCATCTATTTCTTGTATGATTATTAGGGGAAAAACAAATAAGGTCAAGATTAGCACCCAATTTTTCATCAGGTTGTATGAGATTAAGGGCTCATGTCTTCAGACTTACCCAGCTGTAGTAGCATTAATGTTACAGTGATACTGTTCCTTAACCCAGAGTATTTAGATGTGAAAACTTCATCTGCTCATGTATTTGGAAGAGCGAACATCACCAGGGTCATATTCTATGGAATGAGATTAGACTGGGTATAAGGAATCTGTCGGTCAGTCATAGGGACAACTGAAGAAAGTCAGAGTTAAATAGAAACTACCTTGGATGAAATTTTCTTATTAAAAACTTTAATCTTAGTTTTAACAGCTGCCTGAAATCCAGAATGAAATTCTCTCTGCTGCTCCAGTGAAAAGCAGCCTTTCTTTAACGGCATTTTCCTATTAAAAAAAAATAGTGGTCGTAGTCATTTGCCAAACATTGACTTTACTAGTCATGAGAAAACTTTGGGACTAACATGCATTTTAAGTAGAGACTTGGTGTCCATATCCAAAAGAATGTTAGTTCTTGCACATCCTACGTTTTGCTATATTCATGTCTACCTGCATCAGATCCCTAATTAAACCAAGCCTCTTTCTAACACAGTTCAGGACATCTGGAAGTCCCTTTAGGAGCCTGGTGTCTTATATATTCACAAAGGAATCTCAAAACACTTTACAGCAACAAAGTTAGCACAAAGAAGAGCCACTTCCACTAAGTAGAATAATTTAGAAAAATCTTTTGCATGATTAGTGCTTAGTAGTTAATGATTAAAACACTTTCCTAGTAAGTAAGAGACTTGATTTCAACTCCTTTACCCAGTCCAAGACATCTAGACCTCCTTCTCTCTGTAGGAAGACAAATTCATGCCTGTGGTGTTAAAAAGTTGCACAGCCTTGGTGCAAAATTTGTGCCAAAGAGCCACAAATCAAAGCAAGTATGTTCCCTTTATTTATTATTGTATATTACTGAAAAAGGAGCAGGCTGTTGACAGTGATTTATGTTCTCAGACAGTATTCTTGAGACTTCTTTGAAACTGGAAGTATTTCTGTATTCTGTTGAAACTGTTGCTTTTCAAAGACCTTCGTGTACAGTCAACGTCTAATAGTAAGAACATATTTTTCTTCCTGTAGGAGGCAGTTTTCATGGTCCTAGACATATGCAAAAGGAAAAGAAATCTTTTTGCACAGAAAAGCTGAGGATAATATAATATTTTTTCTGTCTTTAGTTATTTGGCATTTAATTTTGTAAATAAGGCAAATGAACCTTGTATTAGTCCAGTATTTTTTCTAACAGGTGTAAATACAGAAATAATAAGTGGAAGTTCATCAAGACACATGCCCAGTTGCTCCATTTGAAGTCATAGCTGTTCTGATTTCCTACATATTCTTGAGATAATCTTTTGTGAAGTGAACTTCATAAAATAAAGATGATAATATTGAAGTGAGTGAGAAGTCTAGAAGCCATTTAAATCCTATCTTCAGGGGAACAATAATTCATGTACACAGGTAGCATCTATATATATGATAGTTACATTATTAGGCATCTTACCTGATGTTCCTTAATGACAATTACTAGTGATGCTGTATCTTCCATAATGTACATGTAAACTCTTAAGTTGCAGGTATTTTTCAAGTCCTACCACACTGATGTTGAGGACTCTTCCAGTTCAGTTTCTGATTGTTTACAATCTCCTGCTGTGTCTGCAATATGCTTGAATTGTACTTAAAACACATAAATCTGCCTTCAAAGGCAGCTTGGGAGGCAGAAGTGTGGCCAGGGAATTTTAAATGGAAGGGACAAGTAACAGCTACAAAGAACTCAGTTTTTAGTAGTAGGTGTTGCAGTTTGTTCCAATTACAGCACACACTAGAGTGTGAAATGTTCATGCCAATCTAGTAAAAAGAAAAAGTACACGCAATGCTGAAATTAACACCTTTGTAATTACAGACAAGCTCCTTTACTACTACCCAGCAAGCGCAGCTGAGGTGGCTTTGGAGAAATGCAAGTAATAGATGTGCAATAGGAAATGTGACATTTTTTCAATCTGACTTGGTAGTGGGAACTTTCTTTGGCAGCCATATAAAATCATTTGCATTTTCAAGCAGAAATCAAGAGTGTACTACATCTATATATGCCTAACTGAAAATCAGACAGATTTTTCTTTTGCAATTAAATGACTTGCATTCCCCTTTTTTCCCCTCATGTACTATTAACATCACAAAACTACACATTTGGCATTCTTCAACATAATTTATAGCTCCTTTTGCAATCAACCCAGAAACAGGCCATCATAGAGGCAAACAAGCCTTTCATTTACATTGTGCAAACTGTCTCAAGATATGGCAAAATGAATAGTTGGATAGCCCCCAATAATTGTAGTCCCTTACTATTCACACGCATTCTCAGTGACTCATCCAGGAAAATATCATTGAGTGCGTCTTAATTTTATTCATGTTTCCACTATAACCTTGCAGAGGTTTCTTAGTGCTTGTGAGATTATTTTAGTTAGCTTCACTTGCCAAACAGATCTTTCTCCACTTTATTATATCATCATTATTATTTCTACTATATATGAAGTATATTGCCACATATCATATATCAAAACATTACTAATGCCATTAAGACAATGCCAAGACTAGTCACATGACATGCAGAAAGCTGTGAGCACTAGCTGACCAGTTTCTGTGAAACTTGTGTTGCATGTGATGCCAAAGCCAGAAACAGACTTCCCATCCAGGACAGAAGAAATCCCTGCTCTGAAATAAATACTGAGAAGCAGATACCCACTTGTACCTGAGGATCTTCTGAAAAAAACAGCGTAATACCATTCAAATGCATTTTAGATTTTCTTAACCTCAGAATATATCTTCCACAGAGGCATCTAATTTGATGATATTGAAAAAGCTGGCTGCAGAAACCTTTTTTTTCCTCTACAAAAAATTTTTGCTTTTGTAGGTGTTTCTGCATGAAGGGGAGAAAAACAGTACCGTTCAATTATAGTTCAAAAGACAAAAATAAGATTACAGTCAACCTTAATGCTTTCTTTTGCTAACCTCTTAAACCTTGGCTCTGCAACCTCATCATTCATTTGACAAGGCATCTGCCTGCAATACAGTGAAAAAACTTCACAGCAAGCCCTTCCTCTCTCTCTCCTTCCAGCTATACCCACCTGCTTGGGCTAATAATTTGGCATGCTACAGTTCTGGTCTTTACTGCTGACTTTGTGTGTGCCAAAAGGAAAATGCTAAAACAATTCAAATATCTTAATTTTTTTTGCTTTCTTTATTTTAAAGTTTATGGTAATCATAATACACTACATATAACACATACAATGTGTGTTCAGATCTTAGTACTGGTTTTCACTATTAACAGCAGCCTGAATATAGTGAGCCTAATAAGAATTAGAGCTGTCTTCCATTACTGCAAGTTCGTGTTGCTTTTCATTTGTATATCTTAGCAGAAAATATAGTGTATCTAGTCACCATAGGAACACATTCCCCATCTGCTGTATTATCACATTTTTTCCCCTTGACTTCTGTAGATTGCAGTCCTCTCTACTATGTTGTCTAGATACGTAGGGGCCAATTTCCTCCCCTTCTAAGAGGAGTTATGACATACATGAAAGCAGTCCTATTTCTTAACTCTTGAAATACCATGACTTTTCATATACAAAGCATTTTGAACAGTAGACCTGCAAACCAATTCCTCCCTTTCTAGCTTTTCCATAAACATTGCTTTTGAAGAAACCTGGCTGGGAAACCTGTCAAATACTTTCTGGGGGGGAAAAAGAGCAGTTTCTATTTTCAAAAGTATACACTCCTTTATGCATCATGAGCTCCCCCACTGATCAAGGTATATGGCTCATCAGAGTCAAACTGCTGCAGATCAAAGGGGAAGAGTCTGCCAAAAATCTTAGCCTGTATGAAAGCATGGGAACAGGGGGCACCGCTCAAATTCCTGTGAGGCACAATAGTTTAATGTAGGTTAATGCTGAACTGACTTGAAACAGTGTTTGGGTTCAGTTCAAGAAAATAAAACACTTCGATTTATTAAGTCAAAACTAAACATAGACATTTCCAAATTGAATTATTTTGGAACATTTCATTCCAAGACAAAATTGTGATATTACAACTTTTTGTTCCTTTTCTGAAGGAAAATTATATTGAATATTGTTCCCCCCCTGCCCTGCTCTCCTATGGGATCTTTTGTGTTCCTAGTGAGGAGAAAATAGCTTGTAGCTTCTACAAAACAACAACATTATTCAAAGTCAATAATATCTATGTACTGTACTCAGTGCTTTTTCTTCCAGTGTATTTGTCCCCCCCCCCCCCCCATGTAATGTAATGGGAAATAGTGTACTCACATAGAAGCAGATGCAAACATTTCTAATTTTTTAATTACTGAAGAGTAACAATTAAATGCACCATGAAAAAGTAAATCTGATAGACTGTGAAATGGAGATATTACGAAATTTTTAAATGAAGACCTAAAGTAAATACAAGACTAAATATACTTGCTAGGACTTGTGTTTTTTTTTTTATTTAGACAGGTTTTAGACTGCTAGTAACCCATTAGGATTAGGAACAGAGAAACACTGACCTGAACGTCATCCCATTCGCTTCAGCCCAGCAATCCAGCCTGTCCAGATCCTTCTGTAGGGCCTTGCTACCCCCTGGCAGATTGATGCTTCCTGCCAACTTTGCGTAATCTGCAAACTTACTGAGGGTGCTTTCAATGCCCTCATCCAGGTCATCAATGAAGATATTGAAGAGGACAGGCCCCAGCACCAACCCCCGGGGAATACCACTTGTGACTGGTCACCAGCTGGATTTAGCTCCATTCACCACTACTCTCTGGGCCCAGCCCTCCAGCCAGTTCCTTACCCAACTATCAAGCTCATGGATACCCAAATTACTCATACATATTTATTAGTTCAATTGATTCCAATCATAATATCAAGACCTTTTGCATTTTGTGTGCTTGTCAAAATCATAATATAGGATATTTTTCTCTAATTTGTGCACAAATTTGGTAAGACTGGAGCATAAAGAATGACTCTTAAGTCATCAAGCAGGTGTTGGCTTGAACATGTCCATTCTTTGAACAGGTGATTTTATAATGCTGAAATGCATCATCTATGATGTAGCCCAGGAGTCTTGAATTTCTCTGTTCCCTACAGCATGCTTCTTATGGCAGTCTCCAGCTTGACAGTAACGGAGGCTGGCAATAATAAACTGTGGTACAAAAATGGAAAATTTCTTCCTCTCATTCTATTAAAAAAATCAACAACTCTTCCTTAGGCTAGAGACTGAATAAAAAAATAGTAGAAGGGACATGGGCAGGAAAAAGTATTTGATTGTCAGCTGTGTCTGATCATCTTGTCAATCCACATTTGTGCTTATTGAATGATTTATGCTAAAAGTTACTGTTTTGTTTTCACTCCCTTTGTAGTCAATTAAGAAGTGAAGTTGGTGGGGCCTGAGGACTGTGGAAGCATCGTGCTCAGGCCCTTGCTGTTGAGTAGATGATTCCCTACTGCCTGTGTGTATTGCAATTATCCTTGTTTCTATAACTGTACAATCATAAGCTGTCCGGTACAAGATCCTTATTAGGTTAATAGCAGAACTTAAAGAGGTCAGAGTGCCCTTTTGGCAAGTTTCACACAAACTGTGCTTTTGTGGAAAAAAATAATTAAAAATAGTTATACGAATGATAATTAAACAGCCACCCTAAAGCTTGCTATGCTCAGCTTACAACTGTGATCAAGATAATACCGTTGGTCCAGAACTGGATTTCTTCCATGATTTTTATTTCTGCTCCTGATAGCAATGTCATTGCTCTCAACTGGAATAAATTATTAAACTTACATAGCAAATGCAAAGTCATTGCAGAACTCTCCTAAATCAAGTGAATAGAGTAAGTGTATCCAATCACAGGCCTCTTGAACAATAGTGTCTACAACATTTTAAAGAGTTAAATGAAGCAGACATCTGCTCAACTCCAGTTACAATGTGAAGACTTAATTTTTAAGTACAAAACATTTTAACAGTATTTACATTGAGTATCAGAGGTATGAAGCTTACAATTCTTTTATGTTCTAAGCTTAAAATTTCAAGTTTGAACATTGCCTTTATAAAACAGAGCAATCAGAACTGTGAAGGGTTGTTAAGGGGGAGTAGGTTTTGATTTAGTGAAATAATACTTCCTCATTTCTTACTCTTTTAAATAGTTGTAACAAAATGGTCAAGTGAAGATTTTTCTGAGGTTTACACAGTGTTCTTCCATCAATAACATAAATACAATATTGAAAGTGTAAATATTTGCATTAAATAGGCAATAAAATAAAGGAAGCTACTAGTCTAATGGAAAAGAACAGTAATGTCCATTTTGTTCTCTTACCTGCTTCCTCTCTTTCTACAAGTTTGATTTTATTTTTATTTTTATTTTTTTCACAGTATTGTTTTTTTCTTCTTCTTCTTCTTTTTTTTTTTTTTTTCCCAGCAGACCCTAGACTGGCACAGTTCAAGTGCTATCTACAGTTTCTTGAGCTTCCAGCACTTCTATCTGGCCCAGGACTTAGTTTTGTAATTGCTGGGAATTTGTGAATTTAGATTACACTGTGGTCCATGGTCTTCA
This sequence comes from Numida meleagris, assembly GCF_002078875.1. NCBI lineage: Eukaryota > Metazoa > Chordata > Aves > Galliformes > Numididae > Numida > Numida meleagris. Next base: position 48,593,051 of record NC_034412.1, read on the forward strand.
GATCACTGCCAAAGAAAATAAAGATCATAGTAATGAGATGTGAAAATTCAAGGTAGAAATATAATAAATTTACCCTTAGACAAAGCCTAGAGTATGTGGTTTTAGTGAAGAAAAAGGAAAGGTACCAAGCTCATATGGAAAATGTTAGTAGAAGGCAATGAAGAATTCATTTTTTTCTTGTGTTCACAGTTTAAGTAATGAGCTTCTTATAATACAGCAAAGTAAGAAATAAAAACAACCACAAAAAGTAAAGAATAAAATTTGAAGAAGACATATGCTTAAGAAGGAACTGAGAAATACATGTAACTTTTATAAATTATACTATTCCATTTTGTAATAAAAGATGTTTCGGAATATATTGTCAGTATAATTGGATGGAAAATAAGATCTGCAAAATTGAATTTTTGCAAAGGAATGCCATTATAAATGTTCCTACATACGAAATCAAATTTAAATATACCTTTTTGGATTGCTGAAAAAAATCCCTATTTCTTTTTAAAAGTCAGTTTTGTATTAAATTTCTCTTATCCAGAGCCTATAGTACCTCACAGGACTTGTAGAAATGGTAATGTGGATTTTCCTGTTCCTTCTCTGTTAAATAGATAGGTAGACTAGAAAAATCACTCTCATGCTCATGGCATTCATATGTCTTCCCAAAGGCTTCATAAGTCATGATATTTTTTCTAAGTCAAGCAACGCACATTTGTGCTGCCAAACACATGGCCTACTTCTAGTGTGACAGACGTCTCACTTTTTTGTCAGTGTTTAACACAGGTGATTTGAATCCATGTGCAGTATGTTACAGGAACTGTTTGGACATAATACCAATTGTTCAGTGGCAGGCTATGTGCACTCCATTTCAAACTGTCATCTGAGTCATGCACATGTGAACACTTATTCAAATAACATAAAATTTCATTTATGTCTATAGTTTGATGAGCTTGGAATTTTAAAACTTATCACTTTAGATCAAAACTAGAGAATGCAGAGGGGTCCAAATATAATGACAAAAGTTTCACATTGAAATTCACCATCAGAGAAACAAAATTAGCCCTTCTTAGTTATTTTAGGTTCTGGTTCCATTCCAGTGGATGTAATAACATGAACTGATTTCAGTGATATGAGTTATACAAAATAATTGCTTCAGTCAACATTGGAAACAGTTTATTGTTAAAGACAACAAGTCACAACAAGAACAAGCAACAGAAATTTTCAAATGAGATTTCTAGATAAGTGGGCTTATCAGGGTTGGCATGATGAATTTATTTCCTTTTAGAAAAGCACCAAATGGCCAGGAAATCTCAAATAACTGTAAATGAACTCCGAACATTGTTCTGAAATCTTATCTGAAAACTGGCATCATCATTAGTATGCCTATAGTCTTTCAAATCCTCCTGGGAAAAAGTCTACCACCAGAGATGTCAGCATTATTTATGTGTCCTTTTCCAATTTCTAATAGAAGAACTGTATCAGCTGTTAGGCATGACATTGATATGTACCAGAAAACAAGATAATATTGCCATTTGTTTTATAAAACATCAAACAAGTGTAGGCAATTTGGGTGAAACATATGTACAAAAATGATTTGATGTTTTATATTGAAACTTTTCCACTTGTTTCAAAATTGTTTTCTTAAGTGTGTGTCTTCAAATTGGAAAAGAGGAGAAAAATCATAAAATAATTTGTGGCTTTTCTTGAGGTTGATGAATGGTAATACATTACATTAAGTTTCATACCTGTGCAATTTCTTGGTATGAAAGATTATCTTATCCATTGGCTTTGAATTTAGTTTTGAATGTCTTTGCTTTATTAAATTTCACTCTTAATTGCATATTTTAATCAGTATTCAAAAATTAGGCTCTCTGCTGCTACGACCAAATCAAGCTCCTCAATGAAAGACACATAGTACCATCTTAAGTCTAACATCAAAAAGTCTGACAAAATATCTTATAGTTGACCATTAAGTTATAATGTCTTTGTTCCCAGCAACTATCAAAATAAGCATTTGATGAGTTATTGAAGTTCACTGTCTGGTCAGCAACAGGATTATTATGAAATTCATTATTAATAATACATTGTAAATATTATGACTACTAGAAAGGATAGACATATTGGACTGTCAGGCTTGTGGGAGAAGATGTACGCGCTTCCTGAAGATATTTTCTGACCTGAAACCAGAAGTTACTCAATATAGTCTCAATCATAGCATGCTCTTTCTGGTGTCACATCTAAGTAAAGATTTTTCCCTAGGGAAGTAAGTAAAATAATCCCAAACAAAATAACTGCTGAAATTAATGGATACGACAGAGGACAACTTTTGAGCTTCATAGTAAAAATAATAAGCAGCACACTAACCTAGTGCATGAGCCTAGCAAGGCTATTCATTACTTATCTAGAACCAGCTGGTTTAATGGAAGATTTCGTGCTTGCTTAAAAAAAATGCTTTTAAACCATACAGTTTTATACTGGCAGGAGGCTTAGAGTTGTATGGAGAGAAAAATAGGATACTGATAAAATCCTCAAAATTGTCTGAAAAAGGAAATTAATAAAAGTTAATACCTGATACGGACACTTCTCCCTACTCCTCTGGTAAGTGAAGATATTTGTTTACATTACTTAAAACTCGTTGGGAGTTTTAATATACGTGGACTCAGAAACAGTTAAATTTGTATAGCTACCATTTTCACAAAAGCAGTGCTCCATGAATCTCTCTGCTTTCAAGCAACTTGGCATAGTGTGACTGTTTCAGTATGTAGGAGTCATGACATGAACCAGGAAGTTTATTAAAACATGCTCAGTGTTTTGTTTTGCCTGGTATAATTCAGGGCATTATAAGTAGGCTAAGAGAAGAAGTTCTTTATAGGACTGCTGTGTTCTCTGGATGTTAGAGGTGTATATCCATGGCAATTTTTTCCCCCAAGATATGTTTGAAAAAGTATCTGAGTAATTGCACCATTACGCCAGTAAAGGCGTTGCTTCTGGTTAGTGGAGTTTAAAATACTGTTCAGTGTTTAAATAAGTATTCTCTTTGGCTGCTATACATCAGTTGGAAAGAAGTGAATTGTTGGAATGGCTCAGCTACAAATCCAGTCTTAGTCAGCAAGGTCTCTTCCTGGGGATCGTTTGTGAAGGTTAGAAACTTCTGTTCACACCCGGGAACAACATAGTTCAACACATGTAGAAAATAAACAGACCCTCCAACTTCAGCCCAGTCCCATGACCTCTGTGTACACAGCTTAACCTTCCAAAATGCATTCAACTTCATAGGGTCTCTGGAGGAGGGGTGAAGATATCTTGTTCATTGGAAAATGCCACCGTTACCAAAGAAATCTTATGTGAGACAATATCCTGATGCAAGTCTTTACCTCTTTGAGATATACCTGTGCAATTTAATGTCAGAGAGCATGAAATAACACTCCCTTTGGGGAAACTGTTATCATCCATCAAGTGATAATTGTTTGATCACTTCTGATAGAGAGTTGCAGTACCATACTTCAGAGATTTAAAGTGGGATGAAATGTGTCAAGAAGCATACTCTGTGATTTTGAAATATTTTATTACAAGACTCAATTAGAAATTACAAAATTATTTATTTGGAACTCTAAGCAATTTAAATTAGAAGACAAAATCTATTTTTTTTTTGTAACATGGGATGGTAAATCATACCTGAGATGCAGAGCTGATAGATATGAGTGTCATTTTTACCACCGGAGACCTGAGTCGAAATTCCCACTAGGGGATACCTTTATAGATCTCATTTTAGTATATTATAGTCATGCCATTATAAAACCATCAAATGCAATTTGGCACAGCATGATACTTAAGCGGTGGCCTGAAATTAACAGACTGAATTACCCTCTACAGGCAGCCAAGGTTATTTATAAATTGGAATTCTGATAAGCAAGTGAAGTGCCTTACTGATGTCTGTACTTTTGTATTCCCAATCTCTGTCTTCCCTGTTTTGAAATACTTTCTGCACTCATCCTGTATTTGAACTTCCAGAATATTTACCACTTCAAATGGGAGCAAACCATGCTGTACTAGGCACTTACAGGAGATAGTGCCTTTGCATTTGCAAATAGTCTTGTAAAAAGTTTAATTAAAAGAACTATGTCTTGGCATCTGTGAGGTCTAGAGCAATTAGTCACTTTAAACACCATTTTCTCTCCCTGTTGCCAATTAAGTGCAACCTGTGTGCAAAAGTAATGGTTGCCTCAGTAACAAAATCAGAACATGCTAAATAATGTGATTAAACTTGTTAAAAGCCAAAATAAACACTTATAATTATCTCAAGAAAACCTGCATAGCAGAAGTGAGAGCTCTATAAAGTGAAACTCTGCTTCCATAATTTCAGACTTTCCTACACAATAGATCATAGTTAAAGATCTGTTAACAGACCTCTGACTGCTGAGCTGGGCAGCTTGTGGTTTTCTTCTAAACCTATTGGCATAATGTGGATTTATGCAAGAGGTGCAAATTGGAAGTTGTCTGCTATTGGAGCCATTGGCAGAACAGAAATCATACTGTAGGGTTAGCAGCATGAAGTACATTGCTTTGAAATTACACAGCAGGGTTTCTGCTTGCTGCCCCACTTGCCTTTAAGACCAAGGTCTTATACTGTCTGGCTGTGATTAAATTCAAAGTGTAGGCCTCTTTGCTGGATGCCAGTAAATGAAGGTGAAAAACAGAAACAATCTGGATTCTTAATTATTTTAAAATGCAACGTAAGCAAAAAAAACGCACACAAGATGAAAGTGTTTCTTACTAATCTATCCTAATTATTTCACATAAAATGATTTCCTAAAGAGGCCTGTATCTTGAAATAGTCACTGGTTACGACTATGAGAGATCTTCTTTTCCCATCTTTTACATAAAACCACACATGTATACAGAAAAGAACTGATAAGTAGTTTAAATGGCAGGTTTATTTAATATCAGGTTCAAGTGCACATCAGAATATGAAATAAACTGAGATGCCACATTGAAAATTAAATGATCAGTAGCTTCTACAGCACTCCACAGCAAAAAAGTACACATTTTAAATGCTCAATTTTATTGACATTCTATGGAAGCTAGACTATGGAAGCTAGATTGGTGGACTGGCAGAGGAGCCAAAATATAGTCATTGATCTCAACTCCAATTTAAATAATTAAAAAATGAAAAATACAGAAAAATATAAGGACACGATAGAGATTTTGGTCCTGACACTGCTACTGTGTTATAGATGTAGTGACAGAGTCTCTAGTTCTGCTGTTCTTTACGTCACAGTCTTGGCATATCTCCTCAAGCAGATCACTCAGTCTTCTCTCAGCCATACAACAGGATAAAATACTCATCTTAATGTGATACAAAGATTGCTAATACTTTTCCTGTTCTATGTTATAATAGCGAAAAGAAAGAAAAACTGAAAGGAAATCCTAGAGCCATATACAGTATGGAATATTGAGTGAATAAAAATAAATCTTGCCTCTGAAATTTTATGCTTATGTAGAAGAATTTCATAGTTAATGAATGAATGGAATACAGTAGCTTAACATACAGTGCCTTAGCTCAAGTACTTAGTAGAGTCTTGTGAACCATAATTTGAAAATATGATGGAATCTTTTATGTAAATGGGACAAGAGAGATTAGAAAACAGGATAATGATGAATGGCAAAGTATGTAACTTTCCAAGCCAATGGAAGAATCAGTGTAAGAACTGCTTTTAATTAACATCTTAGGGGTTTGGAAGAAGGAATAAAGATCACATTAAATAAATTTGCTGATGAAGTTACACTGAAAGATACTGCCAAAACGAGAGCCAGAAAAAATACAAAAGGCCAAATAGGTTAAGAAAATATGGCAAGGAAAGTAAACCCTCAACCTGGAAGAAAATGCAAGCAAAACATTTAGTAAAATGACAAAATATGCATGGGAGAGAAAGAAATAGTAGTGAGAAATTCCTTTGGCTGATGTCAAAATCGAGTTAGATTCATGGTTTAAGCAAGAGCAGACAACAAAGGAGTTGTTCTGTTTGAGGTGCCTACACCATGGCAGGTGCAGAGGAAAGAGATTCTTTCTCTGACCATAGACTTGCACCATTAAAAATCTATGGTATATTTGCAATGCCTTTCAGTGAATAAGAGACAAAACACTATATAATGCTGTTAACTCAAATTATTCAAGACTTGTGGTTCAGTCTCTCTTCATCATCATTACTGCAAGATTTAAAAAGCATCACATTTTAAAAGTTAGGAGTGCTGTGTTTCTTGGAATCATTAAGGCTTACAATTTAAAACTTTCATTGGGAGAGAGGACTAGGGAAAAAAAAAACACCACCACTTTTAATTTTTGCTGAATTGGTTTCCAGACACTGAAGAAAAAATGAGATTTTCTTTGTTTTTCATATAAATTCAGGGACTGGTGCATTGAAACAAAGAAGAAGTATGAGGTTCACAATAAAATCTTTAGATGTTGCAAAAGTATGCACACATAACCTTCTATTCTAGGCACTGTGACTGAAGTATGGTGATTCACCCACAAAAATTTCCAGTGAAGTAACTAAATTAAGATGAAAGAAAAGCTTTTTGAAGGTCTCCTGACAAAGTGGCTATTATGGAGCTGTTGCTTCTCTTTTCTGGCTACTTAATTCAAGCAATGCCTGGAAAAGATGAGCTCCGTGGCTGAATCTCAGAGCAGACTTCACTTTTTGGATATCAGGGATCCACATAACACTTATTTTAAAAAAATGTTAGATTTGATATGTTTATATTTACACTTGTGCTTAATATTTTCTAATCATCAATAACCATAGATAAAAGTTGAAGGACTGGGAAAGGGGTGATAATTATGCATAAAACTCCAAGAATATAAAGTATGCTTCCTTGCCATGCTACCTCTAGTTGAAAAACCATTCTTCAGTTGCACAGCATGCTGTGAAGAGCTCAGGAAATGTATTTAATCCACTTAATAACTGGAGGTTATTAAATATTACTATCATCATTTAATTTGATTGGAAAAGTGAAGTGGACTACTATTGATGTCATGAGGGGTGGTAAGGGGATTAGAAAGCAAAATGTACCTAACATTGAAGTAATATGTCCAAGATAGTGCTGTTTCTAATTAAGGCTGAGCTTTGACACAGTGCTGCTGAAAATGTAGGGTTTTGCCTCATTTTTTTCACAGCTCGCTCTCTCCACTTATGAAAATGAACATCTCTTCTTTGTTTCCAAATAGCCTACATTTCAGATCTGTGCTTCACTCAAGACCACCACCACCACTAATCAACACTGAAAACATCTGTACAAGTAGTTGGCTCTGTCTAGCTCTGCTGTAGTGAGCCCTTGTGTAAACAAAACAAATTAGAACTCTTTTTATCATGTAAAGAGCATTTTTAGACAATGCAAGAGAGAACCGTTAAAAGATATAACCTAAAAATACTTTTGCAAATAAAACTACCCCAAAACATAGAAGATGTAGGAAAAAAATTGGTTTGCAAAAATTAAATAAAAAAAGAAATTTAGACATACCTCGTGATTAAAATACAAATGCTGTACTGCCTGCTACCTTATGAAGAGAAGCTGAAAATCTGCCAGGATGCTCAAAGAATGGAGGTAAATGTTAAACTCAACTTATGTTGAGCTTAAAATATCTGATGATGCATGTAATATTCTGATTCTTTATATAATTAAGCAAAGCAGTAATAAATGAGTTTAATCTGTATCTTAACCTTTACTGTTAATGCATTTAAAATAATCTAGGATTTTTTGTACTTATTTTAACAGAAGGGCTGTGGAAAAATGTAATTTTGAGGAAAATGTGGCAGAAGAAAATGACCTATTAAAAGACAAAAGCACCTAAAAAAATGTATATTAGAGTTTAAAACAAAATCTAGAATTCTGTATCGAACTATCTAAAAGTCTTGCGTGGAGAATTTTTTTAAAATGGACATCATACAGGCTGAATGTATGAATGTGCAGCTGCTCAAAGCACAGTGAACAGAGAAAGTCTGAGGATGGATGTATTATTTAAGTCTCTAAGCAACTTCATTCCAAAAGCAGAGTAGCTGTACCCAAGAGGCCTAAACATTAAGGCTGAGTGAGTTCTGGGCATTGCTGCTGAGGCATCATTAACTTTTCTTGAATAAGGCACCAAAACTCCTATACTTCTATAATTTTCAGCACTTTTTAGAGATGTACTGTACAAGCAGAAATTCTTCCTTTTACACTTCCTTCCACCATTTTTTACTGCATTAATTAACGTTTAAATGATACTAAACATGATTCTGATTCAAAATACATTTAGTTTCTAAATCTTTGTGTGCAGTTATTGGCCTATAATCTCTTTTAAGTAAAACCACAGTGTTAAATGTAAAACCACAGTTAGGCAGGCCAAAAAATTGTTGAGCAACTGGCTGAAGAAATAAATGTTAATAATAAAAAATTCCTTCCAGTGAATCAAAAGGAAAAAGCCTTTCAAAGAAAAGCTGGGGCATGGGATGATCTTGATATAAAAGGACCTGTCAAGGAAAATCCAGATCATTTTGAAAAGCAAAGCAAATTCCTTGCACTGGTATTCATTATAGAAAAGACAATAGACTAACATCATGTCTTATTGGAGAAGAGTCTGAAGAACTATTTCCAGCTGAAACATAAGTAGAAGAGATTTGTTCTGAAGTGGTAAATTAAGGAAGAAAAATTTTCAGGACCTAAATGATATTTCCAGGAGTGCCAAAAGTACTCAGGTAGGAAAATCCTGTACTGGTAAATGGTTTGTGTTAGCTATTGGTTAAGCTGGCCCTGATATTAAGGGAATATGACACAGATCTTTGATATCCCATCAGCTACTAATGCAGGCTTTTATCTCAAGTCTGTCTTTACCTAAGCCTAGATAAACTGATGGAGAACATATTTTAATATGATTATTTGGGGAAGAGTCAGCAAGTTTTGCAAATGTAAGCATGAATTGCAAGTCCAGTAAGGCTCTGTCAAAGAATAATTTACCACGTGAATCATAGTAAACCCAGCTGACTGGCTGTAGTTGGACCTTCAGTCTTGATGTCAGATGTTCTTACAGAAGCTATTTCCTTACAGAGGACAAAGGAAGGTCTTGTCATGTAGCGACAACTGAACAACAGCTGCTTAAATGATAAGAAGCAAAGAGTTGGCAGATTTTCCTAGGAAAAGTGTTGGAAATATTCTCCCCTGAGGATCTGTATTTGGCCCTATACTGGTATTGTGGTTGGGAAGATGGTCAAGCACAAGTGTGACAGGTTGCACGTGATAGTAATTATTTTAGAAACCTACCTGGATGCTTTCTTTTGCAACTTAATTGGGCAAACTGGCTTTAGCAAAGAGCGTTGGACTTAATGATCTCCAGAGGTCCCTTCCAACCCCCACAATTTTCTGATTCTATGATCTCATCTAGTATTGATTAAACCTTTAAGATGCAACAATTTGGTCCTAAGTTTGAATCCTGTATTTCCAAGAGCCCTAGTCAAAATTATAAGAAGTCAAAATTATGGGAGGAGGAGAATTATTTCAGTAGAACTCTTGAAATGTCAGCATGCAGCAGTATAAAATCAAATACCTGCAGCAGTTTAAACAAGGTTACAGGCAACTTTTCATATTCTTTAGACAAACATGAGTGTTTTGTTTTGTTACAGGTTATGCTCAATGCAGAGACCACGGTGGAATTTATGGTGAGGTGGGAAAACATAACATCATGAATCTAACAATAATGTTTAAGTAGATGAATTCATAATATAAGAAAGAAGTAAGGAATAATTTTTTTTTTTTTTAATTTAAAACATGTTTTCTAACAAACATAAACTGCCTAGACACCCGTACAGAACATTAATGTTTTTTTTTTTACACATTTATTTCTTCAGAGAAGTAAATAAGACAAGCTAACAGACATTGTTCTCAAGGAGACAGCTAGCTAGATAATCACAATGGAATTTCTTTTCCTGTTTCCTACGTAACTTGTTAACTGGCAAAAATATTCACTAACATTTATTGAGACCAAATGCATACAGTGATATATTAGGTCTTATCCTGTAGCCAAGAGGCAAATAAAAATTCTGCACATGTAAAGAGAAGGATTTAATCTGAAAGGAAAAAGAAAAATCAAACAAAAAAAATGTCAAGCTGCCAAAGCTTTTCTACTGCCTACCTTATCCTCAGGGTGGGTGATGGGCGCTCCACCTGAGAGCACTATTTCCAGTCTCTTTCTCACAGCCTCTCACGGAGCGCAAGTCAGCCAAAGGAAGAGGGAAACCATCACAGCAGTTCCTACCAGCTTTCATTTTTATCACCTGCAGCTTAATATTTAGGGCTTCTACAAAACCTGACCAAGAGGAGAATCTCCGGTTGACAGCCAAAGTCAGGCATATAAAATCTGTCTTTATACTGTACATTCAGACACATAAGAACATGTTGCAGCTGAGGGCAATTCGCATCACATTAAATATTCATTATGTAATATTGTGACTCCTGGCCTTCTGAAGACTCATCCCATGGATAGGTCTGTCTCACTGATTTCATTCTTACTAAAACAAATCGAAAAGTACATAATTTCTTTCTGATATTAACAAATAGCTCTGCCCCTCAATGAGGGTTCTTAGTGATGTTCATAAGTGGTGGACAAACCCCACTACAGCTTCTTGTTGTCCTGGATGACATGTTTGGGAACACTGGTGTGCAAGTTGAACCTACTCGTGCATACAGACCTGCTTGGTGTACTGTTAGTTTTAATCCCTTTCTTGAGCTACATCAGTTTAATGCTGTCTTTGCAAAACACTTTCATGGCCAAAGAAATAGGAAAATATGATGTGCAGAGAGCAATGTGCTCATTTCTAGCTGGATTTATGTGAAACCATGCAGATTGCTATGTTATGTCTACTGACACCATAAGAATAAGATAAAAATACACTCCAGCTGTCTGATAAATTCAGGGCCAAAGTCTCTCCTATTCACACACAAATGACTTCCACTGAGGTTAATGGGACTAGGGTGCTTACAGTATAGGGTCCCTAATTGTTTCTTGGCTGACTAGCACTGGATATCAATACACATACAGACAGTATTAAAATAGATGTGTTATATCAGTATGATCAGCTAGACGATAAACAAAACCCCGCTGTTAGCTCTGACGGGAGAAACAGATTTGAGAGTGCAATCAAGACAAGGAATTGTTATAAACGTAATAATTGCACGTAGCTCCTTGCTGAATTACTGAACTTCAAAATCAAGCATCATATGTTTTCATAGGCGATAAGCCAGCAATCAGGTAGCAAGACAGAAAACTCTTGCAAAAAAGCTCTAGATAGACTTTGACTTTAGGATGAGAGTGAATTGTTGTGTTACTTAAAGTATCTTTTTGATAGCTTTTACTTTTTGTTTTGAAATTAACAGCTATTAACAGCTATGAGTGTCAATGTATTCCTACTTTAACACAAAGCTTATGAGAAAGAGATCATGGTGTTATAACTGTCTGGGTGATTTTTATAGGGTGAATTTTGTAAAAGTTTCTAGATCACTGGAGAAAGACAACAGTATATTACTAGAATAAACCAGAAGCTTTCTTGACCACATGTAGTACAACTATTAAAAAAATCAAAAGGAAAGGATATGATGAAATACTGCAAGTGTTTTATAATAATAATTTCAATAATTTCAAATAATATTGAGGTCAGATTAGACCTTTTCTAGGCATTAATTTTCTTCAATTCATAATTGAGAATGTAAAGAATTTGGGAATTTTGTATGAGGTCACATTGCACCCTTGCAATGAAAACCATAAATGTAGATTGTTCAGTTTTTCTCATAACTAAAGAGAAAAGTTTCAGGAAAATGTAACTGTGATATCTGTGAAAGAAAATAATCTGTGTTGTTTACTGCAATCATTTAATTGCCTGCAGAAATCTCTGGGTCCTTCATTTACAGCAAGATTTCTCTCTGTCTCTTTCTCTTTTTTCTTTTCAACTTTTAAAAACTATTTTCAGAGTTTTCCTTGAAAGGCAGATGTAAAATACCTATGTCAAGCTATTGCAGAATTGTTACAGCAGATCAGCCAAGTCTGCTTTTCCCCGAGGAAATACTAATTTTTGGCTAGATTTGTTTGGAATTATGATCAATCTAGAATTTTATGCTATTTTTTCCCCTTAGTTCCAGGCTACGACCTCATTAGAGTATATCATGTGAAATCAGAAGTATATGAATGTTGAGCAATAGCTCTGGCATCCAAATCTATGAAAATCATCTGTTAGTCTTCTGATATCTTCCTGCAGATTGCTGAGACGCTCTCACAGATGTCATCCTTTACATCAGGATATGCACATCAGTTTATTTTCTGACTTTATTTTAAAGTCCAGATTTCTCAGATCTCTGTCTGCATCCTGTTTCGATGAATGGAAATAGTCTGTTGGTTCAGTGGTCTCAGTTTCTTCCTCTTCCTCACTCATCACCAAATGTGAGGTGCTGAGCTAGCACCAGGTCTCTAATGCATGGCTGTTTTGCAGCTGCTTCCTTCCTCTGGGTGAGGCCTGCTGCTGCTCAGCTTTGCTGAGAGGCTGAATCTCTTCTCCTCCTCTGAGCAGAGTTTTGAGGTTGTGCTGTTGCTTCTGCAGGAAGAGATGTGGGTCTGAACTCCCCAAATCCCATGTAGTTTGGTGACAAGGGCTTTAGAGTGCTGCTGTCTGGGCAGCCAGGGACAGAGTGGCTGCTCTGGCTACAAACACCCTACTGCAGCTGCCAGCATGTCACGTCTCACTCTGATCAAGAGTCAGTGGAGGAACAATGTCTAAAACAATGGAGTTTTGTTTAATGCTTTGGGAGTGCCAGAATCATTCCTTCTTTCACATTCTGTTAGGTTCTGATGTGCGAACACCTTCACACAGTAACAGTGCAAATGATTTCAGGAGGATTATTCCAGTCAAGGAGGTCAAGGAGTTAGGGTCTTATATGTATGGGGAATTAATCATTTCCTCCAAAACTTTGTAAGAACTTCCCTGTACCCCACAAAGACAGACACACTAATGCCTGTACTGCCCTCCGAACAAGATATGGAAGGCATGAATAAAAATCCCACAATGAGAGAAAGCCTGAACAGTAAATATTCCCTAATCTGGAAGGGAAGCTGTTGGGTTCAGTCCTACAGTTCTCAAGCAAACAACATTTCCATGGAAGTGATGAGGGAAAATCTTGTTCTGCCTTCAGTGGGCATTTGAATAAGATGGAATTTATTTGCATCAGCAAAAACATGTCAATGAACATATAGATTACACGTCCTACAGAGCGGGATGCACCTTGCAGTAATTTAAGTAAGATGGATGAAGTATTTCAGCAGAGGTCTTTTTCATGACGGCTATGACTCTTAGGGAAAAAGACTGACTGGAAGACTAGTGGAAAAGTTAAGCTTTCTGAAGAGTAGTTGCTAGCTAAGCCTGGGTATCTGATGTTTGACTTACAGAATACAAAAGGGTAGGGAACTTCAGTTAAGATGTAAGTTGATTTTTTCAAGTGTTACAGAAGTCTAAAGACTTCTGTGTAAATTACTTCCAAATGCTGACCTGCAACAAAACAGTGGGATAGTATAATTCCATGTTTTAATTAGCACCTCTAACAGGTGAAACACATCCAATTTGTTGTAAGAAATGCATATGTATCTAAAAAATATATTTTTTGATGGTGGTGGGAAAATGTAATGAAGCTTTTTTGACTCGTTTTCTTGAAATAACATTAAGTAAGGGTGAATTCCATAGCAATATTTGGTCCAGATTTTGTGGTTACAAAATGGAGTGAAAAAAAGGTATAACTGTAGCGTAACAGTTTTAGAGTTGTAGATATCAGTATACAGAGATGTACAATGTAAACATTAAATAACATGTAAAAGTTCTGGTTTTCCCTTTGTTTCCTTTTTCAAATAATTTCTTGCAATGAACAAAACCAACAGTTTCATTGTGCTTGGCTGATCTATGATAGGGTCGGTTTGGAAGAATTTTACCAGTTCTAATGCAGCTCGTATTGGTGTGCTGAAAAAGTACTGGGCTGATTTCTTCAGAGATCAGGAATCAGATATGGAAACCACATGAATAACAAACAAAATCAGAACAATATCTATCATAATCAAAGAACAGAATCACAGTTTGAAGGTCATATATGTTTCCAAGGCAGATTTGAGAGGCCAACAATGCTGAGGCTGTAATGATGATAGAGAAAATGGGTTTGTTGCTTGTGAAGGGGCTTATTTCTCATTTTTCACTTCTGTTTGTAATCACTGTCATCTTTGTTTCTTATGCTTTGGATAAAAAAGGTGACTTTTATATTTATTGGAACTGGGTTTCAATAAACATTATGCAATATGGTAGACCAGAGAATGATTTATTGATAATTTGTCACATATATTTATGGAAGTGTAGACCCTGGAGCCCTAGAGCTGGTAAATCATATTATGCAGCTACAAATGTTTTTTTTATTCTTTGCTGCCAAAAGTGCACCATGTAAACTGATTGCCTCACCAAACCCCTGGGGCCTGATAATGATGCACTTGCTAATACACAGGGAGGAGGGGTGAGGAGAAGACAACTAATTATAAGTTTATTTTTGTTTCAATATGTTTGCCATTTGATCTAGAGTTCCATAAACAACAGATTGATGAAATATAATTAGGAGGAAGATTACAGTTTAATGAGGCAAAAGATTGGGAAAGAATGTAAATGGAGCAGTAGGCTCTGCGGAGTTTTTAGCTGTTTATTATTGTACAGCTGTAAAGCACTTTCACACAGTTCCCAGCTGGAAGCAGCTGCTAGCTCTTTGTTATTAGGAAAAAAGAGCTTCATAGTTCATTTTTATCCACTTGTTCCAGAGCAGTTATGTTCACTACAACTCTTCACCGAGTTGCAGCTCTCAGCTATGCTGAGCCAGCCAGGATGGGCACCCTGTCTTCATTTGCCACTTCGCCATTTGCTTATCTCATCTGGCAACCTCTCAAGCAACAAGCTGTTCCACTCCTTGTAATATGTTTATCTCTCCCAGTGATGTCAGCAAAAGTCAGCAAATCTAATATTCATGCTCCAACAGATTTGTTGGTGCTCTTTGTTTATAAGAAAGGGCTCTATATCACTCCTGCAGCTGCTTCCTCTTCACCAAGCTTTGTTTTTATATGGTACTCTTCAGATAGGCCTTGGGAGCTACACAATGCAAGCACCCATCTGACTTAACAGTGTTTTTGTTGCTTTTTTTAACAGAAAAAACAACTTGCATCTCTTTTTTTCCACAGTGTACTATGAAACCCTAAGTTTCCTTCCCAGCTTGTCAAGATCTCATACATGAGACGGTACACAAAAGGCCAATGAGAGCGGCGTCACTTTAAGAAGCAGTCACTGAGAAAGAAAAAAGTAGGCAGAATTTCAAGAATGAAGACTACAGTAACATTTATCTTGTTGGACTCAAACAACTCCATATTATAGGCCGAGATATCCCCTGGGCTGCACCCTGCACAGGCATTTACATTGGTGCAGCGTGCAAATCTTCAGCTTCAGACTGGTTGCATGTTACGTTTGGTGCCAAGGTATCCCACACAGTACAGAGAATCAGGGAGTTTAGTGCAGCATGCTCGATGCTTCTCATTTCACAGCATGTGAGGCAATCTCAGATACGTAAGGTGGTTTCTATTTTGTATAGCTTTATATTTCTGCAGTACCTACTGTGTGATAATTCTGGCAGTAAGACGAGAGCAGGATCTTTCAGTCTATTCAAGGCTTGCTCTAGGCATGATGTTTCTGAAGAATTTCTCAGTCTGAGTGAGACAAGTTTTTCTCTATTTGTTTCTGTTTCAAGATTATATTTTCTACCATTTTTTGGCTACTTTATCACTTACATTTTAGACAAGAAATTACTGCAATTCCAAAATTTAATTATGCAGTACGGGATAAATTTCGGGATCTGGATTTAGCCAAGTGGCAACAGTGGAACTGTCCTTCTCACTAATATCCAAAATTTTGATTCTAAATCTCCACTTGTTTATATATATATTTTAAATTAAATAAAAGTGTTTATTTAAACACTGAGTAAAATTCTGGCCTCTTTGAGGTCAAAATTTATTTTGCTATTGACTTCCAAAAGTCAATTTATTTCATAGTTTCTGAAACATCTTTCAACGGCAGTATACATTCTACTCATTTAAGTTAACATTTAGGAAAAACTCAGGAGTAGAACTCTGTCCTGATCACGAAAATAGATATAAGAAAAATCCAACAGTATAGCTTATTTTGTAGTAATTCTCTCACTGTCAGCAGGCCACCCACATGCTTAATCTGGAAGAACCACCTCTAGGCTATGAGAAAGGCTGTTCAGGCTCTGTGTCCCTACAAAGCTTGGCTATTTTGCTGACAAGGATGTTGGTTAAAGCCAATTATGGTGGAGTTTTATGGTCCAAACAGCTGTCCAGTTGGAATTGGACTAAGACCACCAAGTTATTTCATGTGCCACAAACAGGCTTCTGATTGGTTAACGAAGGCTGCTTATATATTTTTATGAATAGAAGTGGAAGGTTTAATTTGCTTTTGTTTGTGGGGTCTTATTTATTGCTAGAAAGTGTTTGGATGCCTGCTGGGTATTTGTGAAATAGAGCTGCAAAAGCTGCACATATTTTGGTTGTGGAGTAGAAACACAGTATTGTGGTTAAGGCTAACCAAAACAGAAAAATTGAATACCATCAGAGCAAGATGTGAAAGCTGCAGCCAAGGCTGTAGACTAAAACCAAAAATCTCCTACCCTAAGAAACCCACCTAGTATTTATGGGCTGTGTGCATGTATATGTTCATGTATTTAATACTAAGCAAGTATTTTTATATTTAAAAATTTACCTCCATACAGAAGGTATGTTACTACTTCAAATTACAGCACTTAAAAGGACTTCCTTACCTGCTCTTTAATGCCTGCTTTCTCTTGTTTGATTAGTTCATGCACCTAGAGCACTTTGCTATGTGTAATTTTTACTGTTTCCCCTGTTTAGCAAGTTTTTTCATCCTGTTTTTTAATGTGAAGTCCTTACAGAGCAAATTAGGAAGGAAAATAACTTTTAATTTTCAAAGTTATAACTTAAAAGAAAAAAAACGAATGTGCAACAGTAAAATTGCAAGCATTAGAAATAGAAAAAGAGGTCTAAGATATTTTAAGATCTTGAAACTATTCCTCATTCCTGAAAACCAATTCCAATTAGTTTTAAAGTCACTGGCATGGTTTTAAGATGGTAACCCAAAAGTTCCTGCGTTCATGGATCACACATGTAAGTCTTGTTGGGCTAATAACATCACGAACCATTTACAGTATCACCAGTATTCTTGTTTTTGTCTTTTTAAACATATTTACAAAGGACAACAGTTGTCCATAGCACAGAATTAAGGTCCTCAGATGTTATACTTGCTATAAAAATCTGAGCTTCATTAAAAGCAACCAGAAAGATGCACTGCAGAATCAATGTTTTCTTTATCTCAAATGACACATTTACTCAGCATCTCTTCCTGCTGTCTCCCTGCATCTTTTACTTACATTTTTTTCCCTTCAGGGGGCTTTCTTTCTTCCTCCACCTTTTGTATCTTTCCTCTTTCTGTAAATAACCCATATCTTCTGACTCATTCTTTCCTTGCCTGCCTGCAGTTTTCACATCCCAAAGTTGTCATCATTTCAAAACTGTATTATTTACCTCTAACTCCCCCAATGTTCTTCCTTTCTTACTCCATGTTTTTTCTGCTCTGTTCCTTTCAGACCCTAATGTTCTGCGTGACAGTTGTTTATTCTTGTCTCAAACTTTTCCTGTCTTATTAGTAATTATTCCTGTCTTACTGTCAATAGGACTTCGACACTTTTGGTTCTTCCCTCAGTTTTCTTCTCCTCATCCACCTGCTCCATTAGTTTAGCTTTCACACGTTCCCCAAACATACCAGTGTTCTCTTTTTGTCCTCTCTCAATCAGCTACTTTCTCAAACTATTTTCAAATGTTAGCCTTTCTCCAAATAACTACCACATTTTCATTTTAGCTCTTAATTTACTTCTAAAATCAGCAAAAAATCTCTAAAAGTAAAGTTTCGGTCTTGGCAGCACATCTTAGAACTAGGGCCTACATTTCACAGCTTGGATCTTTTACTTACATTGTTATTTTTCTTCCTGTGAATAAAGCTGGCTTTGCATATGAAGAAGCACCAACATTTTAAGGGACCAGAAAATCAAACAAATGTATCTGCCTAATTTTTTCAGCTGTATTTCTTTTTCATTTTGCAGTTGTCTAGCGTATTAGGACATATTCTTCTATAATGGGCTATAAGCAGTCTCTAAATCAAAAGAGGTATATTTAACAAATAATATCCTTATGCATTTGTAAAAACTTATTTCTCTTTTTATATCTTATTATTGCTAATAACTGAAATCTAAGACCAAGATTTCTGTGATTGTAAGCAAAAATGTCGTATAAAACTAATGAGTACAATGCTGAATTATTCTTTCATTCGAGCAAGAGCTGCGATAAGAAGCATAGAGAAAGATTAAGTCTACAAATCTGTTTTTCTCTTACTTCAATTACTGCAAGATGGGAATAATTACATGTATCCTAGTCAAAAATATTGTCTCCAAGATACCGCCTGGCTTGATATAAGTTTTAAGACCATCTAGCTTGTTTAGTGTAGTAGAAAGAACTCAACTCTATCACAAGATCCTGTCAAGCCCATTAAAGGCATTTCAGACCAAATATGTCCTCTGGAGGAGTACCTAACTGTAAAGACCACAGTTAACAGAGAAGCTGCCACCCCCTACTTCCTCTGCATTTGACCAGAAAGTAGTCCTCCTATGCAGGTAGTTTTAATCAGATGAAAATTGTCTGTGAAACATGTAGGTTTACAGTGAAGTTGCCAGAAGTTTCCCAAAACTAAGCAGGAGGAAGTTTTCCACTCTAAAATTGTCCCTGGTGTTTTTGTAGGTTTTGTGTGCTTGAACCAATACTGACATGTGATAAATATTGATAAATATCACCTGTAAGGCCTGGGTCAGCCTCATAAGGCTTTGATAAGGAATGAGTAAAGGAGATCACAGGGGAGACTTCCAGGGTTTTCCTTCAAAACAAATCTCCTTCTCCCTCTTTGTTCCAAAAACCACCAAACTCAAAAGAAAAAAAACAAAAAACAACACAAAAAATCATCAGAGACTAGAAAAGATTTTAATTTTTTTAAGACCTTAATAAGACCTACACAGAAGCTCTACTAGTCTAAGCATTTCAGATGTACACCAAAATACTCTGAGCATCTGCTTCACCTTCTAATATACACCATACTTTCATAGGATGGTAAACAAACTTAGCAAATCATTGTAACATGACTACTAGTAAGGACACACTAGTTTTAAAGCTCACCAAATGTGGAGACTTTCTACATATGTGCCTGAATATCTACCACTTGGCCTCAAGGCCATTCCAAGTCCCAAAGTAAGCTGATATTTACCACCTCATAAAAAAGATGTGTACACCTAAGTAAAGGAAAAAGAGTGACGTTCGTTGGTGGTTTATATAGAGGATAACATTACCTTTTTTAAAAGTAAGAGAGGAAAGATCTTCATCTCTGTGTTTGAGTGAGAAGATGGAGGAAGGATGGCTTTGTGGAAAATCTTTGTTTTGAAGAAGACCTTATTTCAAAAAGCAGAAAGTAGACTCCAACAACAACAAGTAAGCATCCTGATTTATAAAACCCTTTCCTGGGGCATTGGGGGAAACACAAAAAATTACATTGGATTTCATTCTGAATTAAAGCATTTATAGTAGATTCTTAAGAAAAGTTAGTGCTACTCTGCATTTACCCTCCAGGTACCTGGTGGCTATTTGGTTATATCTGCAGAGAAAGATCGCAAACTTTTCTGAATATTCCCAGATGCGTGTAGCAATTATGCCTGTTTGAAGGCCAAATGAGAAGGCTACAAGCTGCATAGTCTGCTCTGCTCTGCTTTGTTCTTCTCCAGTGAATATGATTTTAAACCTAAATACTGAAATAACACTGAATATTTAAAATACATTTAGTGAGTTTCTCCACAGTGCCCGTTTGTTTTCCATTCCCCCATGACATCTCACAACTCTAAGTGCTCAATGACAGCCTGTAGAGGTTTTGCCATAATCCACCTTTATCCATTAACAGACACTCAATCACTAAAGTGCTTACTAGACTAAACATATTTATCCAACCAAATCACACTTTACAATGCAAAACTGCCAATCAGACCCCAGCTATTAACAAGGAACTGCTTTAAGGGGATTTTGGTGTTTGTGCTGTGAAGAGCATGCTTACCTCCAACAAACCACTAAACCAAATTAACATAGCTGTATCCTCATAAAAGAAACCAGATATCCTGTTGTGAAAATAGAAAGCTTGGTAGGACAGGGCTCCTTTGATGCCTAACAGTGTGGCAGACGGAGGCTTCAGACTACAAATCTGCTTACCACAGGCTCATTACAAAACCAAAGCATTAAACTTTTGCTAACTTTAAAAGCAAAATAAAAATATATCATTTGGGTAACTCAGTAAGTCATCAACTTACTAAGTTACGGTTATAATTGCAATAAGTGCTGTAATTGTTGGATAAGGCTCCTTAATTCTAATTGCTCCTTTGTCCAAGATCATGTTGTAAAAATGCTTGCATTAGCCAAAATAAAATCCAAGAGACACAAATGTGGTAGTAATAATAATTCTTTTTATTAGCCTGGCAAAGAGGAAGAGAACAAAGCTTTAAAAATACTTCAAAGTTCTGACCAAGAGAAAAAAAATCTAAAATTGGAGAAACATGCATACACTCTGCCCTTTTATTAGACTCATACAAACTAAGTGCCATCACCACAACTTAGAGCTTGACAGCATTTCTTTCCCAGACAGCAGGAAAAGTTACACCATCCATGTTGCAGGGCTAATTTAAGTTCTCTGTCAAAAACTACATAAACCAGTCCTGTATATTCTCACTAGGAGGCCCTAATAGTTTTAGACTTATTGGTATTATACCTCCCTTAAATCCCAATATTTTAAAACTGAATTTGACATTTGCTGAGACTTGGTGCAATTTCCCTCCATTTAGACACAGCAAAAAGAAAGTCAAAGTTTTTAATTCTGAAGCAAATTATTCACAAAAATTCACCTTTTTAAAGAAATGCTTGTCAACTTTAAAATGCATACACATGCTTCTTTGCTTTTAGATATCTTTAGCTCTGTGGTTGAAATATATATTTCCAATCCTTCACTGCTTATCAAAAATAATGAGCACTTTCTTTTTTACTAGCTTTTATAAACACTTCTGGGGAAAATTTTATGAGCAGCTAGAACAAGTTTTACTTCTTGTAGAGAAGGCTTCATGCTGGAATCATATTCAAAATGAGTAAACCACAACATGAACAGATTTTCCAAAAATTGCTAGAGCAGGCTTTTTAAGTTGGAGTTGGAAACATATAACGTACAAATTAAGATGTCATGTAACAGAATAGTATACTTTTGTATGCTAGACTGAGACATTGTGTTCCATCATATTATGCATTCCTCTCCACTACGCCTTTAGTTTACATGTGTTCTGAACAATTATGAATAATTAAAAAAAGTAAATTGAACTTATTTCAGATTTTGCATATGAACTTCAGTGCATGTTTTTTATATGGAAGAAACTGATGCAGGTTTTTGATGCCTAATTATACCACTTATAGGAAAGGAAACACATGACGATGATACTTGAACAAGTTGCTAAACAAATTAAAATGTGAAACTATTTTAGACCACTGTGAATCTTAGTAAGTAGAAAAACTTTGCTGTTGTTAATAACAAATACAGTTCTCATGCCTTTACTACATATTCATATCAATACATGTTATACTCTGTACTGTATATATGCTATAACTAAGCAATGAAAGTATGCACAGAAAGTGCTAAAAAATTACTATTGTCAGAACTACTCTTCTGAATATTGAAGTAGCACTGTTAATAGCTATAATACTGCCATGGAACATGAATTTCTGTGTTCCACTTTGATATTTTTAATTGGTGTTTTGTTTTGGAAGATACCATGTGTACCATATTGAAACTTTCCAACAGAAAGTGAAGAATAGTGCAAATGCTGGAACAGCAAAAATATTTCGTTATTTCATAGCTTTGTTACTTAAGTAACATGCACAGCAGCATCATTAAGGCATTTTACTTGAATCCTCACTCTAGTGTGTTATGTTCAGGTGCTAAATACATCAATGAACTTTAAGGAAATTTTGTACCCACACAAGGGGAGGAGGAAGAGATAATCTGCTGAATTATGTGATGCAGCTCCATTGATACATGTAAGGTTTACAAGTAGTAAGAGAATATTGCCCATAGCTCCTGTCTTAAGTATCACATCCCACTGTTTCTTTGTACAAGTACAGTATTATGCCTTTTCACTTGTGACACATGAAAATGTCAAACTTTGTGGTAATTTTCCATTTGTGTCTTTAAATAGACACAATACATCCAGCCAGATTGCCTATATTTTCCACCACATGGCCAGCACCGCTTGATTTGTGTTTGGGAAATGACATGATTCACTTTAAACTTAATCCTCTGAGAAGGCTTTTCCACATGTCACCCAATATTGATAACTTTTGTGGAACTATATTTGTAGAAGATACTGTTAATAAGTTAGTACAAAATTTGTTAGCTTTCTGTAAGCATCTTTGACTGTTTCATAAGGAATAAATTCTTTCTGTAAAATTCTTTAAAGATAAACCAAAATCACTGAAATCCATGTTATATCCTCACTGTTATATAACATATTTATGCTTTATTATCCACATCCACTGTACTGCTATGACTGTTAGCATAGCATGTTGTCCAGCAATCCTGTACTTTAAGCTTAGGTGACCCTGTTAAGTTTGTTTGCTATATTACTATATGAAACCTCTTTAGTGTATTTTAATGAAGCTCTACACTGCTGAAAATCTTCAAAGTTACTGCAACTATCCTTTGTGTCCTCAGCCTTTATGTTATCATCAGGCTATCTTTTCTCTCAATCAGCTGTTGGTAAAAAAAGAAGATAATGCTATTGCATTGCCCAATCTATAATGCATGATGCAATGCTTTTGCCCAGTCTGGGCAAAAAAAAGTGGATAACAGGCAACATGTAATGTCACTGATCATGTGGAGTCAGGTCCTTCGGGGTTATCAGGTAGGCTCAGCACTATTTCTTCTGGACCACAGCTCTCTCCAGCAGAGCCATTCAGTTATGTTAGTGGATTGTACCCTGTTCTCCAAATACAGAGGGATTCATCATCTGGGATGGAGAAGAGTGTGGGTATGATGACAGATATGAACTGGCTTAGGACAAGATAATAGTTAGACCTGTATATACCTCTATGAATGTCTACAACTATACCTACAACTTCATATTGTGTAACCCTGTTTTGGGTTTCATGAAGGGTTAGACTAGACTGCTTTCTGGGCAAATATGTGGGACTCCTCCAGTCTGTACATTCAAAAAAACCACTTTTTTTTTTTTTAAAGGAAAAGTGTTTTCTTAATGGAAAGTAAATACTGGCTGTATCTTAGCATAACAAATGTCTTGTAAATAGGTCAACAGCTCTAGTCAAATGTTTTGTTAGTTACCTAGCCAAAGTACAGGAAAGTACTATCTATATGAAAAGAGGTTCTACAAAACTATGTTACAATAACGGGCAGATAGCATCTAATCTGCTAACTAGAGGAAACATTTCACCATAAGAAAACTTTAATTTCTGTTTCTTCTTGTGTTGAAACATTAAAGAAGGATGATAAACACTTTATTATCATCAGTATTTCTTAGTCTACAACTGAATTTATAAAAAGTACCATGTTCCCTCCACAGTTTAATGGCAAATGGATGTTAAAGTAAACAGTACTTCCCCTCAAGTGGATGTTACAGGCACATATGGATGGAACGTACCCTTCCTCTATGCTTTAGCTAACCTTTACAGGAAAGTATCCAAAAAGGAAAACCCAAAGCAAAATGAAATGTATATTCCAACCAGAATACACATAAGTAGGGCTTTTAAAAATTAATTTCATTAGCCTTACTCCTCATGCTCTGACAGCATGTAAAGTATTCAAGTTTTTATAAGCCCAGTCATAAGTTAATGTTATACCAAAGAGGGAAAAAACTTATAATATCTAAATTCTACACCGAGTTTAAAATAGTAGTGGTAGGTTGTTGAGTTGATACTGACTGCATTTTTTTTCTTTACAAATACAGACAATTTTGATTCTGATATATTCTAATTTATTAATGGTAGAAAACCATTGGAAGAGGAATTTATTACCTACTCCTTTCCTTCTCTATATATCTTTTAGATGCTGACAGTATTAAAAAATAGTCTTATTTCCTCTTTTAGATACCAAGACACTGATAATTTTACATGACATTTTAAGTTGCATTTTTGCTGCTGTGAGTCTACTGTATTTCTACTATAATTTCTGTATAAATTAAAAAATGAACATTTATATACTAATGGAAAACCAAATGTTATTTCTTTAATTAAATTTGCTTGTTCCAGTAAAATATTTATCTGATCGCTTGTTTCAAAATTCTCTACTGAAATGTCAAAGACTAAAAACAAACACTCTCCTCCTGTGTCCCCAAACCAAGTGTAACAGACAACCTCAGTCTTCTTGATTTCCTGCTACTCACTATTTGTCAGACACTTGATTATGAATAACACCCGGAGAAGTTATCTCTACATGGTATGCTTCTAACTCAAATGTCTTAACCAGTGAGTCATGATGAGTAAGAGAAATAAGATTACCTTTTAAAATAAGTTACTGTAATCCTTTTCTTAAATGTCAGAGCAAGCAACTCATTCTTTTGCACGACATGTAACTTCGAAGTAAAACCCACTTGTGAATGCATGGTGACTTGGTATTTCCATGATGAAGAGAGGAGTGCATTACTTTTTCCATACATTTTTATGTGTAACATTTGGGAGCTCAGATCTGATTGCCATACAGACTTAAGTTCGTATCAGTATCAGTATAAATCCACTGCAATTTCTTCTAAACATTTTTCTTTCTTGCTTTCACAAAATTTCATAGGCAGGGAGGAAGTAAGTCAGACTACTGAAAATTGGAAAATGTTAAAATAAAATCCTGAGCAAAAAAATGTTCCAGTAGGTTTGGCAATAAAAATGAAAGGCGGGTCCCCCAAGAGTCAGAAGAATACAAGATTATAGAGGAGGAAATGGCCAACATTGGATAAGCTGACTGAACAGACTGAAACAACACCGCAGACACAGGATACATGGTTGCACGAAGGAGAATGGCAAGGGAATTCTGAACTGGAGATAAAGGGCCCATTATCTGAATTTCTTTAATTGACTGATGTTACAATGGATGTAAAATAGAAAAGAATCCTGTGGAGCCATTAGCCTTTATATAAGTGCTTTGGGGGAAAGACTCAGAGACAGAGAAGTTAACTAACAGTAATAGAGTTCGGGGTGGATATGAGGCTATTTCCAGAAACTGAAGTATTAATATAGGGACTAACAAGTGCTCTTAGTTTGTCTGTGCTGATGAGAAACTATAAGTATTTCTCCATTTAGCCCATTTGCTATACTAAGGAATTTGTATTGCTGTTGTGTCTGCCACCATGTCACACACCCAAATGGCAGGTGTGTCCTTGCACCCAGGCTCTGGTCCATTTGCAAATTCAGAGGAACAGTTATCCTCTGCGTTTCATACCGTGTGAGTAAAGCATCCAGGTGGCCCCAGAGAAGCTGCAATGCCTGCCCCAGCCATGCTCCTGGGCAGGATCCAGTTCTGCTCCTGTACTGAGGTGCAGAGCCTGGAAAGTGCTAATGCTTTCCTCGGATAGCTATTTGAAAAAGTTACTGCAGCGGACAAAGGTTATTATCCTTTTTCTTTCCTCAGGCAATCTCAGGGAGATTTCTGTGAATTCCTGATGATTCCTGACAAACTGTAGGTCTTCTTGACTGAGAAAATCCTCAGTCTGCAAAGCCAGTGTTTACAGTCCCTGATTTCCAGGACGTTATTACTACTGCCTGTTTTGTAGATGGGCTGATTCAGCAGCTAGAGCACTAAGGGTGGACCCGGGAGCATAACTTCTGCTAGTGTAGAGTTAGAATTTAACAAGTCAAACTGCTTACCCTTCTTTCTTTGCAGCTGCTCTCACTTCTCTTAAGACTACCTAAACATTAGTTAGAAAAATCAGTACGCTTTTCTTGAATGCTTAACCAGTACTTTGAAGCTACCCATGTCTAAATATTGTAAAAAACATTACAAGTAATGGATTTAGTATATAAACTCTGAAACTATCAACTCTTTGATAGAATCTCTAAATACAAGACTTTTCTATTCAAGATATGCTACATAGTCAGAACAACTTTCAGTCACTGTTCCTTTGAAAACTGACATTTTACAACCCCTTATTCTGTCACATTTATCCCCTTCATTTTTGTAAATTACATAAGAAAAGCTGTTCATTTCCAAATTGACTTTGCCTCCTCTATTCTCACAAGCCTCCTTTTGCATGAATTCTACTTTAAGATGGAGAAACTTGCACCTATTAGGATTTAACCATGTTTTCTTTTAAGCATTAATTCAACTTATATGTATTTTTGAAAAATATTCAAAAAGGGAAATTTTTAAACATGCCTAACATAAATGTTAATGGATATTTTGCTGATGCAGCGCAATTAGCATGCTTTCAGTGGAGGACATAAAAATACCTGAATTGCTTTTCAAAGTTTTTTAAAGAAGAGTAGAAAATAAAAGAGGAAAAGAGTGCCATCACAACTTAAAAAAAGAAAAAATTAAACATAAATATACTTGAAACTTAAAGCAAAGCATTATAACTAGTTGACATTCAAGACTGAAAATGAAGTGTCACACAGCTGCATACAGTATTTGTCTTCAACGTTCAATGTCATGAATTTTTCATTACTTCTTGGTAGCAGGTGAGATCCATTTTGATGGTTTTAAGCACATATACTGAACATCGCCCCTCAAGAATTGCACTGAATTTTCCACAGAGACATCACTGACTATGAAGATGAGACAGAAAACTCAGCTAGTGTGGTTAAAAATGTGGTGTCTCTCCTGTTTACTGATAATATTGTGTAAAATGTGAGTATGAGCTTTGCTAGTACATACTCCTCTCCTGGAGCTTTACATTAGTTTAGGCACCTGTTCATCTAAACTAAGGTGGCAAAAGAAGCTGTGATGGCCATTCCATGCTGACAAAGACATTCATCCACCCTTTTGAAAGGAATATCCATTTGATACAAACTGGATCAAATTCAAAATCATACTGGAATCATGGATCGGAACGTTTGATCTCTTTCTTCATCTGGCCTTTCACAACTCCTGCAGGCCCAGGTGCACAAGGACTCTGTTTTAATGGGAAAAAATCCAATTCACCTGCAACCTGTCCTGCAGAGCCTGTTCACTTCTCTTATTACTGCACACAAGTTTGATTCCAGAACTGCATCTGTGAGCTTTCTAACCAATAGGCTCTGTACTAGATATCTTCCTCTGCCTCTAGACATCTTGCTTAAGACTTGTGTTCATCTGTCTAAAGACAAATCATGACAGTGTGCTGAAACAGGAACCTGTCTCTCCAGAAGAGGTAAAACTGGGAGCTCAGTGTTGATCTGATTGCTCCAAGAACCTCAGAACTAGGGGAGTGACTGCAGGGGAAGCAGTTCTGGAAAACTGCTGCCCAGAATTGCTGGAAATCCAATTTTTTCAGTTATTTACTAATCTTCACCACTTTTTTAGCCTTGCTTGAAAGTACATGTGCCACCAGTTCTTCCACTTATGTAATACTCAAAGACCATTCACTGAGTGTAAGAAGTGCCACACTGCGTTAGGCTAGTAGTCTGCCTAGACTTTTATTCCATTTCAAAAAGCATAAATATGAGATGTTTAAGCAGAGGGCCCAAGGCTGGCTACTTTGTGCAATCCTTTCTTCTTTTGCACTCCCAACATCTATGATTGTTACATTCAGGATATTAAAGTGTACACCCTTTCCAAGACATTCTAGAATCCATTTACAGACCCGCTGTCCTCTAATAAATTTTGTTGAATATTCTCCTCTTGTGTGCTTCCACAATCTCCTTTAAAAATCAGTAGCAAAATTTCCCTACCTGCTGAGAAGTACTTTTAAATCTGTTTTATAATAATCTTGTACTAGTTTCATGAAGTGCTCTTGTTCTTATCCTGAAGTACCTGCTGAACAGCAGTACATATCTTTACATAATAAATTAATAACTTTGTGAACTCCAAGTTTTTCCCGTTGTTAATAAGAAAATGATTTAATTCTCCTGCTGCATGTTTAAAGAACATACAGTAACTCAATCAGATAATTAAATTTCTTCAAGAGTTCACTAAGACAGTAAAACAACTCCGACTCATCGTTGCGCTGGCACAATTAATACTAGTGCCAATTATTTCAAACTTTAAACAAATGTAAAACATATTTGGATTTGGGAACTCTAGTATCAATGAGCTTTGCAAAAATTATAGATAAGTGTTTCTGATTATATTAGCTTAGTATTTTAGTGAAGTCATTCAGTGGGTGAGTCTACATGCAGTATTTCCTTTTAGGAAGCTTAGGGATTCTGTTTCCAATTCAAATCAGAAGGCTCCCAGCCTATGAAGCACTGACTTCTACCACCTTTGTAGAGACTGTGTGTGCTTTATCTTTAAGTGATTTATTTTATGACACTGAGCAACAGCTGACATAGAGACACCAGTACCACAAAGCATTCTTTGGTAGGGGATGCAGAGATTCAAAGAGTAGAACTGTCTCTTCAAAAGGAAGTTTTGTAGACGTGAGATCAGCCCAAAGTCAACAGGAACCTTGTAATTCAGTGTTAAGAGAACTCTAGGGAACAAGAAATTTAAGATATATGGCTACTAGTCATTATGTATCTCTTTCTTTCAAAATCCAGTATTCCAGTTCATCCAATTTGTTTCAGTTTATCTTCTAATTTCTATTTCACCATCTATGCGTGCAATAATGACCACTTATTGAAGGAGAAACTGTCAAAGTTACTGATGAGCAGACCTATCCCAAGGAAGCATGCCTGTGTGAACATCTCAGTTTTTTTTTTTTTTGAGTCAGAAACTCATAAGCTGCAACTTCCAAAGAGAAAGAAAAGATTATCTTAAACCCGACTGAAAAAATGTATGCTGATTAACCTACACTAAGGTTCTACTGGAGAGGAGATTATTGCAGGCTGAACCATGTCATCTAATCAAAGAGAAAACTAAGATTTTTATCTTTAAAGTTAATCCTATGAAATTAAGAGCAGTTAGTTGAGGTACCTGAAGCAAAATAAGTTTACTGAGAAAATTCAAGTTTTAATTTATTCATTAATGGGACTTGGTGAAGATCAGTTAAATAAATGTCAAATGATTTTATTATTTTAGCTAAAAAAACATGCAATATATTTTGATATAATTTGATCACAGCATGGCACTATTGGAAAATTAAGTTTTGAAGGAAAAACATGAATTTTGTATATATTAATTTTATTAATATTGGAACTACAAATGCAGATTCCAAAAGTTGTGATGACTTATTTAAACTTATATTTTGAAGAGTTTTTTCAATTTATTTTTCAATTTGCTCCATGGAATTCTTCCCATACACTGTAATAAATAGGGAACAGAACTCAGTGAAGTTATAAACCAGAAAAGCTGACATTAATATATTCTTTCAAAAATAATTAGCTAATTGATTGTAAGAGAAATATTTTGCCATGGTTTGCTTGAACTGAAGGAGTTCTTATAAACTCCCAGTGAGTTTTGACTTACTTCCTGCTCCTCTGCTTAAATCCTGGCCTGCTTCATGCAGTGAGAAGAGCCTAGAAGCCCAGCTGCCTGTCCCTGAGCACTGCCATAGCCTTTCTTTAAAGGATTTACAGTCTCCTGGACTGGCCAGAAAACTGTATCCCTTAGAGAAGAAGATGCTAGATCTACATGTACTTGACCCTATAGACTAGCCTTCAGGGAAACTGGAAAAAAGTTGTTCTATTTATATTTGTGAATGAAACAAGTAAAGTGCAGAGATATCAGATTGTTAAAGAATTACATTTCTCCACTAAACACTACTATTCAGTGATAGTCCTCCTGGATGAAAATCTTCATTTACTTGCTGCATGTAGACAACGTGAATCCCCTTTCCATTACACTGCCAAAGGCTGACATAAGCGATGCTCAGAATAGCTCTCAGGGAACACTAGAGAACAGGGTCTTTCTTTTATGTTATTTATTATCTATTTTGGATGGTCTTCAATATTTTCATCATCTTTATAGGGATCACGTTTCCTTCCAGTGTCTTTCACCATCTTCAGGGACTCTTAAACATTAATATCTACACTCAACAGGAGAAATCGAAGATATTGTACGTGACTTCAAGCTAAATTGTGGAGTAATGTATTAGGAAGGAAATAATGAAATTCTGGCAGATCTACTTGTTTTACTTGCAAGGGGAACTCAGGGAAACCTGTACTTTTAGCATCAAAGTGGCAGATGTGCACAGAACCAAATGTAAAGTGTAAGGCTCGTGTCTAATAAATCATACTATCATTTGCATTTCTGGCTCCTGTAAATTGCTATTGGCAAGTCAGGATTCAGGCCCTTGAATTAAGGGAGGGACTGGTAGTCTTAGCGCAGAGATACCACACTCATTTCCCCTCTACCGTTCTAAAAGAGAAATGATAAGGGAAAAACAGAATTATCAGAGAAACCTGGTTTCTAGTTGGTAAGTACTCAACACTTTTTGAAGACTATCAGACTATTTTGAGGGCAAGGATTTGGGTTATCCATTAGTTACAATTCTAAAAATATTTGGCATGATGTATTATCTTATCCATGAGCAGCTCTATAGGAGGCAGGTCGGCATTTATATCCTCTTCTTTAGAAACAGCTTTTAAAAATAGGTGGCTAACGGGGTTATTACCACAGAGACAGGAAATATAGTACAAGATTTCACCCTGGTGAAATGTGATTATTATCCAAATATAACATATTTTAATCATAATCATTTATTTATGAAGCATACCAAACTCATGGTATATATACCATGAGTTCGGTATATATATACCATACCGAAGGTCATGTTGACCTCCAGCTTGTTATTTCTTACACATGAATTTACTGTTCCACTAAAATAATGAACAAGAATGCTGACCTCTTTCAGTCAAATTCTTTACTTGAAAAAATAACACAATTTCCTTATCTCAGTTAGTGATGCCAGCTATTGCAAAACAAAATACTTCACATTATAATTTATTTTAATATATTTTATATGTATCTATTACAAATTAATATCAACCACTGAAACAAAAGGATTTTACTTTGTGCTTTGGCCACCATTTAAGTTCTAATGAGCAGAACTCTGTTCTACACACAAACAGCTCTAACTTCAGACAAATCCAGGTCAGCTTGAGAACTGTGGGGTCACAGCCATCTTCTGCTCTTTTCTCTTCCACTGAGTCATAAATGACTCCAATAATTTTAGCCTTGTTGCACTGTGTTTAGTGGGAATCATCATAGTAACTTCAGTGGGATCAAATTACAACTTTGAAGTTAAAAAAAAAAAAGCTCCATGCCTTCTTTGACAAATAATAATGATAAAAAAGTCCCTTAAATTCTAGTTCTATACAAAATGCCAAAATACAGGAAATTGACCATAACTTGTTTTTTTCCCCTTCTTTTCAACTACATATCTTTCACAGAAAAGGTATAATTTTCCTATATAATCTATCATCAACCAACCACTTTCTCATTGAAAAATAATATTTCTAAACTAGTTTAAGTGTTCCAGAAGTAAAAGCATAATGAGAAGTTAAATAAGTATTTCAATTCTATGCAAAAACTTACCAGTGTTTACTTCATGGCTTTAATGTAGCCAAAGAAATAATCCGGTGCACTCAATAAAAATCAAATGCACTGATATGATCATGGTGGGGTGGAAAAAAGAGCAAATTGTAATATTTTGCTATCAGGTAACCTTCAGATTGTATTTTAAATATAAATATGAGACTGAGTGATAATGAAATGAAATGACTACAAAGTAAGTTGTTGTCATGGTTTTATGATTTTCGGTTATTGGTACTCTACATCATAACATCATGTAGTGAATGTACCTGGTTCTCAGAAGAGGACTACTACATTCCCCACGGTACTTTGCTCCTCTGTTACCATTTTCCAGCCGGAGGGAAAAGATAAAAGCTCGCAGTATAAAAACTTGCAGATCACGAGACCTCAGCCCTTTTTCCGCCCGTCTCTCGTCTTGGCAGCACCTCGCTCTCCAGCCGTCTTATCGTCGGTAGTAGAGTAAGGCCTACCTTGATTTTGGGACATTCTCTCTCTCCCTATTGGATTTATCAGCTTAAATTGTAATTATATTGTATTATAGTGTGTTGTTTTGCATTCCGATATTTTATTTAGTAAATTAGTTTGTTTCTCCTCAGATTGTTGCCGCTGTTCTTTGCTCTCAAGGCCATCTCCTTACCCTTTTCCCCTTTTCCCTTTTCCCAGGGCGTGGACCCGTGGATCCCCCGTCCCCTTCGTCACAGAACTGGGCCGAATGCCCGTAAACCTTTTGACAGTGTGTACTTTCATGTAGCTAATTTATATCTCTTGCAGGAAACATTTTTTCAAGGTAACATTTTTCTGGAGTTTATTTAATGGCTATCATGAACATTCAGTTAATATTTTAATTACCAGAAATTCTTTAACTGTTATTTTCTCATTTTATTTATGATTGTCCTCTCCCCTACATCTTCCCTTCCCTTCTCAGAGGTCTGTATCACGTATCTTCCCAAAAGCTGTCAATTTGTACTCCTGACTTCCTAGGTAAAAAAAAAAAAGGCCCAGAAAAGTGTATATAGCTTTTATCATTTAATAAAATGGCTTCTGGCTTCATGGTCATGGTTTAGAGAGCTCATTATGTCCTGGAGACAAAACATAATTTTTTGGTGTGACATCAGTTCCCTGGTATATCAACCCTTGGGAAAGTTTCTGAAGATTACATTGGTAGTTGTTCAATTCAGTTTCTCTCCTTGTATAGCTCATTCTTTGTCATGAAGCACTATGAAAATGTTTACTTAATTTATTATGCTTTTATGCCATTTACAGAAAACAATTTAAGAATGACTTTCTTAAAAATGACACCTGTATTTAGGCAAGACAAAAACCTTAAATAAACTGCTAATTTCTTGTCTATTTCAGGTTTACACTGGATCGTCATCATAGAAGTAAGATTTGAGTTTTTCACAGGCTTGTCTCACTACAGAAAGAACAGAAATCAGTACGATAAACTGTTTGTATTTTATGATAAGATAAAGACCTTTCCCCAAGGTTTGTATTTTTGGGAAAATATTTTGCAGTAATGAGAATTCAGTGTTTGGATATTTTCCTTCATTCGAACCCAGCTGTAGGGATATATTTAGATTTATTATAGAACCAATTAACTCTCACCTTCTTTGAAATAAGAAACTTGTGCTCACAGTGATGTTGGTTTCACCAGCAAAATGTAGAAAACTAGAACTTGTCCTGCTTTTAGCCTATGAACTGCCTTTTTACAAGCCAATCAACATTTGACATGGAGAACAGAGAAAAATCTAATTTTATACCTGCTAATCCAATGTATAAATTGTGATCTACACTCTGAGCTCAGCACAGAAGACAAAGAATGGAATATTAATGTACTGTTTTCCTCATGTGTAATATACACTTCTGCTCCAATGGATATCAACCCACACTCAGAAGAACAAACATTTTCTTTTTTGGTTGAAATGCTTCCCTGAGCTGACATGTTTTCTGAAATGGTTTGGGTATGGTTCTCAAGTACTAATCCACAAGGACCAGAGCTCCTACTTTTGTGATGGTTAGGAATAATATCCATGAAGAAATATTTCTGTGGACACTTAACTTTTGAAATAACAACAACAAAAAAACCTCAGAGAAAGTTTTGTGGTTTCTCAAAAGCCAAAGCAACTGAATGTATATGCACACTTTTTTTTTCTTTTTTTTCCCCCTAGCATTCAGCTGTAATAGGGTATGCACTCAACATGTTTTTCTAGCTTGACATATTAGTAAAGAAGTCTAACTTATTTTTTTTTCCTATAGAGACCGAAAAGTTGCTTAAACAGGATTTACTTTAATTTCTCTCCAATTAAAATTGAATGGAAATAGCTGAATGATCTTAAACAATGTAAACAGTGCCAGAAAGGGTACCATTAAAAAGTATCTGGCTGTAATTTTAGTTTTTAAAACTCCATTTTTGATTTTTTCTTACATACCACTGGACAAAAGGGAATTTTCTTTATAAAGACATACGAACAGCAATATCACGTAAAGAAAATATTTTTACCTTTTTCACATCCATTTCTTTTTTTCATTCTATGCTTCAGCTAGACAATTGCTGCATAGCAATTCACCAACTCAGTCCTCCCTTTAGTTACTTCATGTGGCAATTTTCTTGCTTTACAACCCAATAAACATTGGAACATTTTATAAGTTGCTTACCAGGGTAATTTACCACATGATACTTTTTAGCCTTGTCATCTCTCCAGCTCTCACTTGGATAGGGTCTATCTGATTGCTTCCCAGTTGGCGGCGCTGAGTGCAGTGGAATCCAGGTCAATGTTTGTAGGGTGCCAGTACCACATAATGAAGTTAGTTTTGTCCGTATGTTGGCATTTCAATATTCTTAATCATATTTATTATTGTTTGAAAAGACAGTCAGTCATTTTCACTTTGTAGACTCTTAGTTCCTCAGATGATCTAGGTAAGGAAGCAAAGTTTTGGGGAACAGGGCAATAAAAGGTAAGCACATATACTTATGCACTGACAATATAATTGAGTTTTCCACTCATGGGTTAAACAAAATGTTATCCTGGTGTTCAGAAGAAACTGTAGAGTGGAAAGGTTCTTTCCTGAGTTAGGGCTTTCTTATTCCTTGCTCTTTCTGTAAAACAAAAACAAACAAAGAAACTGTCAGTATTATCAAAACTGTGAAAAAATAAAGCTATTCAGGTCAGTCGAGGAAGAAGGAAACCTGAGATTGCTAGTAGAACAACATAATCAGTTACAAGCAATTTCACTCTGCTCTTCGATAGAGGCCAACAAAATTGCTAGATACGGTAAGATAGCAACCAGTTCTGTTATTTTGATAGCTTCAGGTGTCCTCACAGGAATTTCTGTAACTAATAGGAGGGACAGGAAGTTTATTAAAAAAAAGAGATTTTATTTTTGTTTTACAATTAGCAGTTGAGTTCCATAAAGACAAGGAGAAATAACAGTTCATATATTTGCCAGAAACACTGTGGGTATTAAGAACATTTGATTTGTTGCAGAGCCTTTCTTTTATGCTATCTGGAGTAAGAGTGTTATTGATGATTGAAAATTTGGAAAATAGGAAAGAATAAACTTCTCCACTGCGGCTGAAAATGGCAATTCCAGCATTAACCTGAGCGCCTGATTTCTTATGGGAAAATACATTGATATTTACTACTGGAGCTATTTGTTAAATAGAATGGGCAACATTTTTCTGTGTACGCATGTGAAGATTCTATTGGTACCAGAGAGACCTAGTCTAAGCAAAAGAGAAAATTTGGCCATTAATTGGTAAATATTTCGTTATAGTCTCATTCTGTGTATGGATATGGCCAAATGAGAGAGAAAACTGTGGAAAAAATAGTTTTCCGTCTGTTCACATAATGTCTAAATTGTGAATGTTGTATAACTTGAAGGAAATCTTCAGGATTTAAATATATATGACAGCATAAATTTTCACTAGTGGTTTTCAAAATGTGACTCAGGTATTTTGAGCAACTACGTGCTGTTATTTGTGAATATTTTTCCACAGGTTTTTAAATTTGGTTAGACTAGAGGAATAATTTAAGAAAATAAAGTGAAATTTATGCTGTTTTTACTCTCTCTTTTGGATGAGCATGGCTCTATGCAAAGATATCACTGTTATGATGGCAGTGTTCAAAGAACTTAGAGATCTTCTAGCATTAAGGATAGTTGTGCAGTGCTTGAATCTTCTGGATTATGCACTCTATTCCGAAGGATCTCAGTAGGAACTGGATTCTTAAATATCTTCAGAGAATTTAGTCTCACAGCATCTCACATCTCTTCCGTCCAGCTCTGTAATGCATGCTGCTTGAGTGGTGCATATGATTGATAATAAAACTATGAAATGTTTGGAGGCTGTCTAATCGATCATAGGTAAGTTTAAAAACAAGGTATGGAAGATTCTCTTAAGGGTCATTCCTCTTTGTGATCTCTATTTTTTTACTGACTTCCAGATTATCAGTTCTCAGAAGATAAATTCCTTATAGGAGAGACACATGGTTTTCAATGTATTGAACAGAATACTTAAGGTATGGGTCAAATAACTAGTAATGCCATGATACAATCTTCCTTCCATGTTCTGGTCTGTAATCCCACTGACTGGCCACATGCACCAATTTTGTAAATTCAGTATTATGTTTAAATCCCAGTGAAATTGCTTGAGTTATTCAAACATAAATCTTTCTAGGATTGAGGCCTAAGGCTATGTAGTCCCCAGGGCAGGAAAACTTTTTAGTTTGCCTTCTACAGGGCCAAGCACACTGTCAGACATAACAAATAAATAATACAGTGGAAATGTCATTATCTGAATCACAAGACTATTTCTGCAAAAATGCCATGTTCCCTAGTGGTTGAAATATTATTCCAGCCTAATTCAATCTCGAGTTTGCATTTCAGTGTTACGTATCATAGCATAGCCAAATACTGTGTAATTCATACAATAGATTGCTCGTATTTACCATTAACAACAGCATAGATTTCCAAGAAAAGTATACTGATTTTATCATTTTCTTTCCATGATTACAGCATCTATAGCACTACAACAGAAAAACTTATTAATTTCAAATATTTCATTTTTGTAAGGACTATGGTGCATTTCATCCTTCCAATTTTACACTGATAGTGTCTATTCCACTACACTCAGCTGCATGTTAATATGGAATTAATTAACATGCATTTGCTTGACTTGTGGTTACACCCCTGCAGTAATACTTGAGATCATCTTGGTAGTGACACCTTTTCCAGATAAGAGAGAACTGCAAAAATTTGTAGATTTGAGTCTCTTTTAAGCATTTCTCACCCTGAGCTAACAGAAATATTGCCTAAGGACTACTATAATATCACATCCTGTTGAAGAAGCCTCTCTGTCTGCTGCAAGGCAGAATCTGCTACAACAACTGTCCCCAACAGATTGTCAAACTTATTCTAAAAAAAGTTCAGACAGTGGAGATTACACTCCCCTCCTGAAACAATGTGTGCAGCAGTCTTTAACATTAGTTTTCCTTCATGTCTAACCTGAGGAATTCCTTTGTAATTAAATGGTAGGCATTATATTCTATTTCTACTCTGTGTTTTGTTCCCTTTTCTTCTCATGCCAAACCTTTGAAATTCTTTATCAAGATCAACGCTTCAGCAGTAAACAATGAGGTGGTTAAATGCTAGATCATTCAATTCTCTGGAGTTTTAAGATCTGCACATCAAAATATTTTGCCTTTCATCCCTTGGTTTAGGTTATTGAACAGAACTAAACATATGAGGGCTCGATCTGCTCCTGTCTTTCATTGTAATAAACTCTGACTTTCCTTGTCTGTGCTTAATTTCCAGATGTTCTTTCCTATCATTCTGATAAAAAATTATTAAGAATTACATTAGTATTTTCATCCTTCTTTGGCTAGAGCTTCTGGCTGAACATTTCTCTCAAGTGCTCTGTTTATCTGTGTTCGTGCTCCTCAGCTAAATGATGATTTTCAGTGCTTCCCTACTAACTTTGGTACCACTCATTTATTCAAGAAACGAGCAGCAGGAAAGAAAAGGAACAGGAAAAGGAGAAGTGCTTTATGCTGTGACTCTGGAACCATAAAATCAAGTCTTAGGTGATGCGACTTAAAAACCAATGCTAAAAAAAGCCCAAACGTTACAATACTTTTAATTTTACCAACCTATTCCTCTTTCTGGCAGGTTGTCTGGAGAAACTTCATGTTTAATTTCTTCTCCTGACCAGGGAGCAATTCTGTAAATCTTCCTACAGATCACCTGGATTCTTCTGCTGTCTCCTGCTCTGAGAGCTAGCAGCCCAGCACCTCTGCTGTCTCCAACTGTCTGATTTTCCAGCCGAAATTCATCATCTGTGCTCAGCTGAGGTGGATGCAGGTTGTCATGAAAGAAAAGATCAGTGCAACATTTGGGAACCATTCAGGTGTATATTTTTAAATTCAGTCTCTCTTTCAGGACTGATGTATTCCTTCTGATTACATTAGTGATATAAGTGTTCCTGTACATCCTTACCCATTTTCACCTATCATGTACTTCTTTCTCCCCACTTCCCCCATTACCCATATTCTAGTAGGAGCTTACTGTTAGATTGCTCCTTCTGGGACCTAGTTGTTGACTTCTATCTCATTTAGTCATTGTCTAAACAATGAAACTAGTTGCCAAACTTAAATGGTGGCACTGAGCATGTTGTGTATGCCACTTTGACTGCTCAGGGAACAGAACAAGTCAGCTGAGCCCAGCAAATCCTTTTCTCTCAGGTATGTGCTACCCTCTTCCTATGGATGCTACCTGCTATTTCTTGTGAATTGATGAACTTCCCAGATTCATTTTTTAAACATGACTGTTAATGAAACCATGATTATTGTCAACACCATAAAACAAATACAAAACAAAAGCCTGCTGAAAAAAAACCAGGGAAAATACAAAGCATAATGGCGTCTCCAGAAAAGTGACTTGCTTAGTTAATAGGGCTAAGACAGCATCATCTAAGACCACACCATTATTAGCAGTGTGCACTCTTTGGATAAGTTTGGAGGGAAAAGCTATACCAGTTCTCACTTCACAATAGTGTTTTGCTGAGAATAAACAATCAACAACAAAAAAAATCTAACTTAAGGAACTAGTCAGACTTAGAAAGCAGAAGGTCTCTTAGCAACAAAACCCTGTAACTAATGTGAAGCAGCTGTGGTAATTTTAGAAAATGGCTCAAACTGTTGAAAAGCCATTAGGAAGCTGATATATAGAGAATAAAAGGAACCACTCAACTTTAAAAAGATTTCCCAATATGGAGTGTTATGTTATTTTATAACTAAATCTTACTCACCCAAAGCTTACATGCCGCAAAATGCTCTTTATGACCATGTAGCTGGAATTCCATCACATACCTGAAATTCTCCTGGTAAGAAGAAATTGCCAGTGGCTAAGCACATATTCTTCTGTGGTATAGGTGCGATTGCTATATTTCAGTGAGGCTGATGCCACTTATGGTTTGATTTATTATATGCACTTGGAATGGGATCCTAAATAATTGGAATCAATTTCTTTAATCCTGTAACTCTCAGCCTCTATTGGAAATAATGAAAGCCACTTGCTTTTTGTAAACGCTGCATACGGCTGATTGTCAGACATTAGCTAACAGTCTCTCTAACTTATCTGTTTTTTTATGTTAATTGGAAATATCCAGCAGCCTGAAGAATTCCATATTTTAAAAACAGTATTTGGAGAAAAAAGCAATACAAAAACAGAGGTGTGAGGAACAAAAAATCTTACTGGTTTATTCTTCATGCTGCTACTGATTGATGCATTAAATATGGGTTTTACTATTTCTGTTTATTATACTGTGGTCTCAAAAAAGCCTAAAAATCTTGACAAGCAAGAATTGGTATCAGATAAAAAGCATGTCAGCTAGCTTCATCTAGATTCAAAGAGACTGGAATGCTTTCTTAAATAAAGGTCGTGTTTGAAAAATAAAGAATGTTAATTAAACTATCTTGCAGAAACAGCAATACAAACTTCTGACCATGATGAGTTGGATGGGCCTCCAGATATTCAGCTGCATTAGATAAACCTGGGTTGACCTACATAACCGATCTATGTGTGCAACATGAAAAACTGTGCAATCTGGGCATATCAAAATTAATGTTTTTGAATCAAAATTTGCTATCAGGATTGACTGTACATGAGAAGACCTGTATTCAGACCCATTCACTTGTGATGAAGTGTTCAACTCCCATTTAATTACTTAATTAACCTTAATTGCTTCCTAGCAGAGACAACAAAAGGGATGCTTTTTTGCACTAGAAATTGTATAGGATACAAATAGAAAGATATAGGCTGTGGTATTAAATGATGATTATTATAAAAGCATATATCTAGTCAGCTTTGGAAAAATTATGTTTTAGAAATAATTGCAAAAAAATCCCACCATGTTAGGAAGATCAGATGATAATAATTTCTTAAACAACGTTTGAGCTCTGATTGACCCAAATAAGAAGCCCAAAGATTAGTGTTACATATAAAAAAACACAAAAGAAAACAAAATTTCCACAAATAAGAAAATTCCTGACAGCTCAGTAAGTTGTTTTTAATATTTCTCAGTAAAAAAATAAATTAAACTAGAAGGTCTGCTTCTTAGCATCATGCTTATCTTCGCT
The DNA here is from genome assembly GCF_002078875.1 of Numida meleagris. Classification (NCBI taxonomy): domain Eukaryota; kingdom Metazoa; phylum Chordata; class Aves; order Galliformes; family Numididae; genus Numida; species Numida meleagris. The sequence continues at coordinate 48,633,573 of NC_034412.1, forward strand.
ATTTTAGGCTCTTTTTATTGGTCACTGGTGTTAAAATGATGATAGAATGTTTATTGCAAAACAAATGATAAAACAAGGTGTAGAAAGATGCAAAGATATGGTCTGTATCAAGATTTTAAAATCTAGTATTTTAGATTACTTCTAATTGGACTTACTCATACTATCTCTTTCATCAACTAGATTAGATGATAATAAGTTTATTAATGACAAAGAAAAGAATAAATATTGGTGGGCAAATAAGACTAAACTTGGCAGAAGATACAGGGTTGTACAAAATTTGTGATATTTAGTAGCTTTAAGTTGGATGGAAATTGGTAATGATATTTAGTAGCTTTAAGTTGGATGGAAATTGGTAATGCTGGCAAAGTTTCATGTTTTGTCTGTAAGCACTCTTAGAAATAAAATCTAACTCAAGTAAACAAATAAAAACAATTTTTCAGAAATGTCCAAGGAACTCAAGCTATTATAATTCACGTGCCTGAAATAGGACATATCTTGAAATCCACCTATTCATATTTTCCACGTCTTGGGAATCTGTTAAATAGCTCTTCAACTCCATATTATAAATTACAAAGCATGCATCGTGAATTCATCACTAATGTTGTTAATTACTTAAAAAAAACCTCATAAAATACCTGTTTTAAAATATGAGTGCTGTAAAAAATGCAGTGAAAAATTATCAGGCCCAAATCACTATTATGAAAGCTGTTCAAAATAATTCTAACAAATCTTTCTATATGTTTCCTCAAAATCTTCTTCCATTCTACCATCCTTTGCTGTTTCTCCTTCATTAACACACACACAATTTCCAGCCTAGAAAAGTAGACTGTCTTGGATTTTTCTTGAGCTCTGTGCTTGTGTCAGTTTTTATTTTTTGCTGAGTTCAGTCATCTATCTTTTCACTTACCAATATAAATAATTGTCATGAAGCTACAAAAACTAAAGCAAAGTCAGCATCCATGTTTTTTTGAAAAGTCAGACTCTTTGGAACATATTCAGCAAAACACTTAGAGTCCTCAAGAAGAAAATCTGCAAGTGCCTTGAAGCCCACTTCTGTGATATACAATACTAAATCATAGCAACCAGTACTTAAACTGATATCCTTTCATAGACAGGAAACCATCTCAGGATGAAACTGTCATACTTGGCTGCTAATTAGCTAACTTCTGGAGTACTGCAATTTGAGAGTAATAATAGAATAAGAGGTCTCTTTCAGTACTCCTGAGTGATGTATTGACTTGAATTTGTGCCACTGGCCTCATTACATGATTTGGAAATATGTTCAGAATAGGCTTGTTGAGACCCAATACTGTGTTTAAATCATGTAATGAATTGTTTGTTAATAGTAATTGTATAAGAGCCCCAGTCTAACATCCAGAATCCTTATTCATCCATAGGCTCAAACTTATAAAAATTCAATTTTCCTGTATGTGGCCCTTCTATACCTATGAGAGCTCCTCTGAAATCAGTGCCTCCCATTTTATGATGTTGGCCCATGATATCAGAGGTGGATATTGGTACGGTAGTAGAAGTTGAACTTTCTTGTCAATATTCCATGGCATGTTGTTGCCGTGTGACAGATGGTGGCAGTGGGGCACTCTGAGAGAATCACAGAATCATAGAATCATAGAATGGCCTGGGTTGACAAGGACCTCAAAGGTCATTGAGTTTCAACCCCCCTGCTGAGTGCAGGGTCACCAACCACTAGACCAGGCTGCCCAGAGCCACATCCTGCCTGGCCTTGAATGCCTCCAGGGACAGGGCATCCACAACCTCCCTGGGCAACCTGTTCCAGTGTGTCACCACCCTCTGTGTGAAGAACTTCCTCCTAATATCTAACCTAAATCTCCCCTGTCTCAATTTAAAACCATTCCCCCTTGTCCTATCACTATCCACCCTCATGAAAAATCGTTCCCCCTCCTGTTTATATGCTCCCTTCAAGTACTGGAAGGCCACAGTGAGGTCTCCCCAGACCCTTCTCTTCTCCAAACTAAACAAGCCCAGTTCCCTCAACCTTTCCTCATAGGAGAGGTGCTTCAGCCCTCTGATCATCTTGGTCGCCCTCCTATGAACTCTTTCCAAGAGCTCCACGTCCTTCTTGTGCTGGGGGCCCCAGGCCTGGATGCAGTACTCCAGATGGGGCCTCACAAGAGCAGAATAGAGGGGGACCACCACCTCCCTCTCCCTGCTGGCCACTCCTCTTTTAATGCAGCCCAGAACATAGTTGGGCTTCCGGGCTGCAAGCGCACACTGCTGGCTCATGTCCAGCTTCTCGTCCATCAGGACCCCCAAGTCCCTCTCCGCAGGCATGACATTTGATGCCATTCATCAGCAGATGAATGGCATCTGACATTGAAGTGTGTATGAAGCAAAGATGTGTCATTAAAATCCTCCATGTAGAAAGAATAGACATTCATCAAAGCTTGCTGAACATCTGTAGAGACCAATCAGTGAATGTGAGCACAGTGAGGCAGTGGGTAGCGTGTTTCAGCTGTGGTGACACCAATGTGAAAGACAAGCCATGTTCTGGGCAGCCATGCACAGCTGTCACACCATGAAATGAAAAGTATCTTGATCAACTCATTTGCATGAATCAGAAATTACTACAAGGAAACTGCGTACAGAGTTGAATATCAGCTTCAGTGCTGTGGAAACTATGATAGTAACATTGGAATGTCACAAAGTTTGTGCCAGGTGGGTCCCACGAATTCTCACACATGAATAGAATGAAAGTTTGTCAGGATCTATCAAACCAATACAAGACTGAAGGTGACAGTTTCCTGATCACATTATTACTGGTGATGAGATACAGTGTCACCCCTACAAGATGGAGTCAAAATGGCAGTGGTGACGTGTGCATTCCCCATCAAAGAAAACGTTCAAGAAGGAGCCCTCAGCAGGTGAAGTCATTTGCACCGTCTTCTGGAAAAGAGTGATCGTTCTGGATTTCCTGGAACTGGGACAAATCACCCGTTCTGACCACTACTCTATGACACTGACTAAGCAGAAGGCTTCAACTTCCAGAGTCGGGCCAGAGAAGAAAACAATCTTTCTCTTGCAGCACAGTAACACCACAACCCATGCAAATTTGAAGTCAGTGGAATACATTGCCAGTCTTGGCTGGACTGTCTTACAACACCCTCTGTATAGGCTGGATTTGGTGCCTTCTTAATTCTATCTGTTCAGACTGATGGAAGATGGACTGCATAGGCAATATTTTCTTAGCAACAACACTGTCATAGCAGCTGTGAAACAATGGGTCACCTCCACTGCTGCAAATTTTTACAAGCACAGAATGCAGGCTCTTGTTCATTGCTTGTGAAAACGAGCAATAAATTAGGCTCCTATTTCAAATGACTATCTTGGAAAATATATGCTCATCTGAGAACAGAAAGGAGGGCCATTAGCCACAGTAGTTACAAGTGTGAATATGTGAATAACTACCTTAATCTTTACTCTGAATTTTTATTAAAAAGTTGTATCTATACAATATTAAAAACATATTTACTTTAATTAATGTGTCTTTATGACCATGTTGCATGCCTGACTTGCCACTATGAATAGAGAGCCTGTTTTTTATATTTAGCATCAGGAAGGGAACACCTGAATGGAAGATGTACTGAACCTCCTTTACAGCATCCTAACATTTAAACACATTCCTCAGTTTTGACCACTCAGAGTGAGACTTTCAGGATGTATAATTCAAATAGGAGAGAAGATGAGCACTCCAAACTGACTACTAAATTAATATAAATAAGAATGAGTCTAGATTAGTGCTTTGTTTGTTCATGTCAGCAATGATAAAAACCAACATTAATGATGATACTGAAATGCTGAACTTTTAAAGTTATAACACAAGTATTCTTGCACATGCTGTGAAACAGCATTGTTGACCCTCAAATACTGAGTGTACTGTTAGAGAAAAAGGGAAGATAAAAGAATAAAGCTGGAAAGGATGAAGCATGTTCAGCTGGGATGGATTTCTATAGATAGTTTCCTGCGGCCCTGATGATATTATTGTTCTTAGTATATAAAAGGAAAATTTCATCAGTTTTGATGAACTAGTATCAAGTATATGTGCAATAAACGTATATCGAGTATATCAATGGCCACTATTAGAATTATCCCAGTGATTGAAGAAAAAGTTCAGAATATGAGAGTCTTGTTCCCAAGTCCATAGTCCTCGTGAAGGGAAAATTCCAATCCAGATCCTGATGGCATCACATTTAGGGAGAAATGTTAGAAACAATCAATCATGTAGTCACAGCTTAGATTACGATGTGCTCTGTATGTCAGGACTAATACTCTAAAATGGATCTGTTGGCACAGTGGCAACAATTACAAAGTAGTGCATAGGAGGTAAGAAGCTTCTTTATTTCTTCCCTGTATTAAAACACATACGGCAATGAATTTAAAATTGAAACCAATTTATAAAGAAATTCAACTCAAGACTATTAGTCTAGCAGGATAAGAGTATGGAAGACAATGGCAAACTTCATGCATATGATGAATATGTAAATGAGGATTACTATGGTGGGAGTTGGATTTCCACATCAAAAGCATCAGTATTCATTTTTTCATCATGAATGTACTGGATCTGAATGTTAGAGAGTTAATCAAATGCAGATATCTGTCAAAGAGACAGTTCACAAAGAATTAAATGAGAGGAAGAATAAGTGTGTCCCATAAATATTGTGAAAGGACCAAAGCCTGTCACATTTCCTGGTGAAACAGAGCTCTCACTACCACATAAGTGTAATTTCTTGATTTCTGTTTTCCAGAATCCATTTGAGAACACTTCCCCACATTCTCACCACCAGCACTGAAGACTGCTGATAAGAATCACAAAACATGAGCTTACATTTACTAAGGCTCACTTGATTTGTCACTTCTTTCCCCCCGCAGGACCCACTTCATGTAACTGGCTCTACAGGTTACACCTTCCACCTTTACTGGCTCCTGCTCAGGCCACTGGTTGTAGGAACATAGAAGTGACACCCATATGACTGTCAGCTACATTACTAGGAATGGTACAATACTACACAAAACTTTGAAGACTGAGTGAACAGTACACATGGACACCTACTACAGAAGCTGAAATCAATGCATTTGTGGGTTGATCTGCAATTTCTTGCGTCATTGGTCTTCAGACTGCTAAAGTGATGCAAATAAAGTGAATATGAACAACAGAATAATTGACTTATAAAAAAAACCTGTCAACATTCAAGACACAACCCCCTAGTTTCAGTGGGCTCATCTCTAAAATGCTACATCTGATTAAAAGATTATTATTTTCTGCCCTTGGAGAGGACTTCAGCTCAAATTCCGAGGAACCAAACTTTCAGAGTTTACCACAGGTTTCTCTCTTTTTTGGAAGGTTTTTTTTAATGAGTGAGACGCTTTCATTTTTTTCTCTTCAAAATGTTTTCCCTTATGTGCTACTGTACTATCTAAAGTATATCCACTTGAGAGAGAAAATATTTTTTAATGAAATAAAGTTTTTTTTTTTTTTTTTTTTTTTAAATCATTGCACTGTTACATTCTTGGTATAACAAAAATAAAGCAGAGGGTTTTTTTGGGAATCAACTTCACTATGCTTAGAGGTATATAAAAGGATAGCCTAGGGCTTTTATGATGTAGAAGTAAAAATTAATAGCTAAGTGGTATGTTCTACTTTGTCTAAAAAAGCTCATTTAATTTTATGACATGAGGATTGCATCTGTTTTCTTTTTTCCAGTGATATTTTACAAAGGTTTGGGCCACAGATTTCAAAGCCACTTATATAATACAAAGACTTTAAAAACACGTAAAAAGCTATTGTGAAAAAAGAATAATGAATTTCCTCATGTTCTCCAGTAAGTATCCTGTATATTATTGAGAGATCCTTCATCATAGAGGGTGGTCCGCTGGTAATGTACAAAAAAGGATAGTGTACAAAAATTAAATTATTATTTGACCCCACATCATTATCTGCCACATTACTACTTAAAGCACACTTTAACAATGTACTCTTAATGTGCCGTCTGTTACTTGCATGACTCATTCATCTTTCACAAAGAATAAGTGATTTGTATTAGATGAGAGTTGCTAAGGATGTTTTTGGGGCTAGCAATTGCTGTCATTGCTATGTTAAATCACAGGCCCAGGCCTGGGATAGAAAGAGACAGGCTTATCATGAGCCAGGAAAACAGCACCACAGGACTGATAGCTCTGACTTAGGGCCTTGTTTAAAAAGTTATGACTCAGTGCAAGCAGCCAAGGATCCTTAGCCTTCCTCAGTTCGCTCCAAAGCGGCCATTAAGAGCCTAATGTTCAGGTTGCGTGCCTCACTCTGATTATTTTTGGGAAGTCGATCACAGCAAGCCCTTTTTTTCCTAATAAGCATTCATCTTCATTTACTGGATGAAGGGCGCTCTCAGTGAAAGCTCTATGCATGGGACAGGATAACGGTCATTTCTGCCAAGCTCTGCAACTGTACGGGTGCATGGGTTGTGAGATTCTTTCTTTGAGTTGTGAAGTAAAAAGAACATTTAATGGTAGCTTTTCCAGATACAAGTACAAGCAAAGTATATATATGAATAATAATTTGTGAGGAGATGCAGCCCTTTGGTCTAAATCTGAAATTAGTGTAGCTGTAACTTTATCATAAAAGTACATACAATATAGGATTATGTTATGCAGCAATACCAAAACTGTGGAAACTTCAAGATAAATTTCTTTTTTTTATTGGCATGGTTTTCCATACTGCTGCATACTCACAGCCAGACTTTTTTAGCTGCATGCATTCAATTTGACAAGGTGTGCAGAGCGAACATACATTATATTTAACGCACAGGAAAACTGACCTTAGATAACTTACATATGCTTAAGAATATCATTATTTAAAACCCCTTGGAAATAGTGAGAATGAGTTTTCTTTTCTTGATTTCTCATTCAGTACTATTGTGAGATATTTAAATTTAAAATCTTACTGAGCCGTAGGTCAGCATAAATTTGAGAGGAAGAGGTAACAGATGAGGAGATAAAATTCTATTTTTTTTTTGAGGGTAAGAAAGTTTTTTCTGAAGTTATTAAAGATGGAAGGAAAGAACAATGGACATTTTCTCAAGAAAGAATATACCACAGATAAAAATACTTTTTCCCTACCATGTTTGCTGCATGATTTATTCATGCTCATACAAAAATGGAACAAGAATCTAGGAAACATTCATATGACACCTAATAATATGAAGAACATCGCTTAGTCATTTAAAAAAAAAGTCAAATTTTACTACTTGAAATACTTAAATTCAAAGCCCCATGGTCAGTATTACCCACCTTTTACCTTCATGCGTCTTCATATTTTGCAATGCTCTTCCCATTTCTAACAGTCTTCTTCACTTTTCTGAGGAGGTGTCCACACTGATGCTGCAGGTAACTGGGAGGAATTTCAGCAGCAGCCCTCTGGGTCCTCCCCCACAGCTGGACTCTGGCTGGCACTGTAAAATGGTCTCTGACTATGTTGTAAACCATGTTCCCTTCAGATAAAGCTAATCCTGGAAGATGTGCAGCTTCAAATGGACGGTCAGAGAAGAAGACCAGACCTGAGACCATATAAAGAAAGAGAAAATCCTGAAATGCGTATAATATTTGTTTCATACCCTCAGTACCAACTCTCTCACAGATCCATAGAATAGAATAGGTTAGAAGGGATCTCTGGGGGTCAGCCTGATGCCTCTGCACAGTCAGAGCAAACCAGGACCATGTGCAGATATTTTGTAATATCTCTGAGGCAGGAGTCTTTAAAACTTCCCTGGCACCATGTTCTAGTCTTCAGTCACCTTCACAGTAAAAGAGTCTACTAATCTGCTCCAAGTGCTGTACTACTTGCTAAGTTGCCCTTAATTATCTTTAAAAGGGTCAGATAACTACCTTCTAGACAGCATCTGTTAAATCCTCTGCTGCTTTCTCTACACACTGCAGTAGAATCCGACTTTGTTCAATGAAGCAGAGAATAGGACTGGTGTTTAATGCAGTCTTGTAGTTTTCAAAGAATTCCTTCCTTCTGTTCACTGATATCAAAAGTGCAAGTGAGCAATCTCCAGACACCACATGCTTTCTGCTATCTGATGAGTTTCTCACCGTCTATTACTGCTTATCATGCTAGAACATTTTGGTTAATTGAAAAAAATGAAAGAAAAAAATCTCAACCCAATACCAGTGCTACAAAAATTTTGGGTCTTCACCTTGTGCTGTTGTGTATCTAACTGCTGTTGGTATTTTTTTTTCTTTAGCCACATAAATTGATTCTTCTCTACTGCACTTCCCTTTTGTAAATGCAAATGGTGGGAGAGGCAACATTAGAATCATAGAATTGTTTGGGTTGGAAGGGACCTCAAAGGTCATCTAGTCCAACTTCCCTGCAATGAATGGGGACACCTACAGCTAGATCAGGTTGCTCATACCCTAGTTCATTCTGCCCTTGAATGTCTCCAAGGACAGGGTATCCATCACCTCTCTGGGCAACCTGTTCCAGTGCCTCACCACCCTTGTTGTTACAAACTTCTTCCTTATATCCAATCTAAATCTCTCTTTTAGTTTGAAACCATTTTCCCTTGTTCTATCATAACAGACCCTGCTAAAGAGTCTGTCCCCTTCTTCCTTAAAGCCCCCCATCAGATACTGAAAGGTCACTGTCATGTCTCCCTGGAGCCCTCCCTTCTCCAGGCTGCACAGCCCCACTTTGTCCTTGTAGGAGAGGTGTTCCATCCCTTGAATCTTTTTTGTGCCCTCATCTGGACATGCTCAAACCGTTCCATGTCTCTCCTGTACCGAGGACTCCATGTCTGAACGCAGTGCTCCAGGTGAGGTCTCACAGTGCTGAGTAGAGAAGTAGGATCACCTCCCTTGACGAGCTGGCTGTGCTGCTTTGGATGCAGCCCAGGATATGGCTGGCTTTCTGGGCTGCAAGGGCACACTGCTTGCTGCTTGTCCAGCTTGCCGTCCACCAGTACCCCCAGGTCCTTCGTCATGGCTGTGCTCTGTCCTTACATCCCCCAGCTGATACTGATAGAGGGGGTTGGCATGACCTGGGTGCAAGATCTTGCACTTGGCTTTGTTGAACCTCATGAGGTTCTCCTGGGCCCACTCCTTAAGCCTGTCTAGGTCTCTCTGGATGGCATCCCATCCCTTGGCTGCATCGACAGTGCCACACAGCTTGGTGTCATCTGCAGACTTGCTGAGGGTGCACTTGATCCCACTGTAGATGTCACTGACAAAAATGTTAGAGTATGAGTCACAATATTGACCCCTGAAGGACATCACTTGTCACTAATCTCCAATCAGACATAGCACCATTGACCACTATCTGGGTATGCTCTAGCAACCAGTTCCTTGTCCATTGAACAGTCCACCCATCAAATCCACATCCTTTCAATTTGGAGAGAAGGATATTGTGGGGTACTGGGTCAAAGGCCTTACTGAAGTCCACTTAGATGACATTAATGGCTCTTCCCTTGTCCACTGATGCAGTCACACCATCATAAAAAGCGATGCAGTTGGTCAGGCAGGATCTGCCCTTGGTGAGGCCATGCTGGTTATGTCATATCACCTCCCCTCTTAGCATAGTTTCCAGGAGGATCTGCTCCACAACCTTCCCCAAAACAGAGGTGAGACTGATGGGTCAGTAGTTCCTTGAGTCATCCTTTCTACCTTTCTTAAAAATAGGTGTGACATTGACTTTTTTCCCGCCACCAGGGACTTCACCAGACTGCCATGACTTTTCAAATATTATGGAGAGTGTCTTGGTGACTATGTCAGCCAATTGCCTCAGGGCTCTGGGATGCATCTCATCAGGACCCATAGGCTTATGGGCCTTCAGATTCCTCTGGTGGTCATTAACCTGATCTTTGCTTTCAGTGGGAAGGTTATCACTCCACCAGATTCCCACCTTCCAAACCATCCACTTGAGGGCCGTGTGTAGAGCAGTTGCCAGTGAAGACTGAGGCAAAAATGTCGTTGACTACCTCAACCTTCTCCCTATCTCTTGTTACTAGCTGGCCTATGTTGCTCACTAGGAGGGATTTATGTCCTCCCGGACTCTCCTTTTCCAGTTGATGTACCCATAGAAGCCTTTCTTACTCTTCTTTGCACCCCTTGCCAAGTGCAGTTCCAGCTGGGCCTTGGCCTTCCTGATCCCATCCCTAGATAGCCTAGTAACATCCCTACACTATTCCCAGGGTACCTGTCCCTGCTTCTACCAGCTGTGCATGTTCTTCTTGCCCTCCAGTTTGACCAGCACGTCCCAGTTCAGCCATGTTGGTTCTCTTGACTTCCTTTCCTGACTTTCTGCGGCTGGGGATGGAGAGCTCTTGTGCCCTGAGGAAAGATTCCTTAAAGATCTGTCAGCTCTGCTCCACTCCTTTATCCTTGAGGGCGGTTTTCCAGTGGGGTTTTGATGACTAACTCTCTTGAAGAGCTGGAAGTTGGCTTTCCTAATATTAAGCTTCCTGATTTTACTCTTTGCCCTGCTTGATATAGTAATAGGAAGTAATCAAAAACAAGAAATTCCAAAATAGATTCGTAAAGAACTGTAAGGAAAAACATTACTTGTGTTTGACCTCACAATTCTTTTTTTTAAGCACCTTTCAGAAAGTTAAAAGATTGAAGGACACGCTGATATCAACGTGTTGGAAAACTGCATGTTAATTTCTGGACACAAACAAGGATGTCATATTTAGGCAAAAATATAAAATGAGAGGAGGAGAGGGAAGAAAGAAAATGGAACTAAAAGGTGTTGCTACTTTTACAAAGATCCCTTTTGGAGGAGACTGTGGTGGACAAAATACAACAATATTACCTACGGAGCAATAATGCTTATGAGCCTTGTGTACTGTGTTACAAAAACTTGGCAATTAAACAAATGCTTTAAGCCAGTGTTTGCTATGAAGTACAAAAGCATGAAATCATTGTCACTTTTCAGCACATTCTTAAACCAGATACTAAGTAGGTTAGATGAATTGGAAGACATGACATTGAATGGTCTAGAGTTAAACTCCTTAACCCACACTGATAACACTAAATAAATGATGATTCTCTTCATTACATTGGACGCTGGTCAATTCAGACTCATAAATGCCAAGATGACAAAGCAGTTGAACCTCAATAAAGTAATAAACAGTTACAGTGTTGAAATGCAGACATGGTGAGGCTGTGAGTGAGTTCCTATGTAAATTTGTGAGCATCAAGTACCAACGAACTCCTTACAAAATGTGAGCAGTTACTTTAGAGAAAGTTGAAGTATGAAGAGAAGAAAGTTTCCTGAAAGATGAGATTTACAATAGAACGATATGAGACCCACTAGTTAGAGTGCAGTCCACTAGTTACACTGGAGGTTCTTATAAAATACAATACCATTTGGAATGAATGGAAGTTTTCCTGGATGAAAAGGACTAGTAGTACTGTACTCCAAAGAGTTAACAGAATGCCTTGAGTTGAACAGATATCATTAATTTAGTAAGCAAGTCAGAGCATATTTAAAACTCTGGAGGAAGATAATGGTTATTATTGGTTAAATAATAATGGTTAAATATTATTTACCTTTTGTTTTTTGAAGCAGTCGGTGCAGGGCATTATAAATAAGCAAACAAATTCTAGTATTAACAGTCTGGAAGCAGTTGTTAGACTATTAAAATATTTATTTTAGAGAGTGTTTTTGAATTAGACACTGAGAGGCAGATTTCTTTTTAGTCTTCAAGTTCATAGATGCTATGAAAAAGCATACTAACATAAGGTGGGAATTCCAGGCTTCTTCTTGCTGGCCTTCTGCCTTCTGTTCCTGAACTTTATTCATGCCTGATTTCTTTCTCTTCCAGTTTTCTGTGGAAGGCATCTTAGTTCACATCAACATTAGGAACTCCTTGGAAACCGTTCCAAATGTAATGAAAACTATCTCCTTTGTGATACAGTCTTTGAAATAACCCCAAGCAGGTTCTGACTTCAGACTTTTAAAAGTCTGGCTGCTGAAGTTCACAGATATATCATCAGATTGCATAGCAAAATGAAACTGTCTTTAACCGCAAGAAAGGTGAAGAAGGGGGATGAATGCAAGTTTTAGGGAACATCGTGAGGATTTCTGTTTCAACCTATTCTGATAGTGATGCAGAAATTATGCATATAACAGATGTTTAATTGCATCTGGGGAAACATTCATTACAAGTATCATTCACACCACACTTTATCTATTCCTCTGCTGTACACCTGCATATTAGCAGTGCATGTAGTGGTAATGTGAGAAACTCTCACTACCAGCCTTTAAAATTTTACTATGCCCTCTTTTAAAAAATGTGCTAACTTAGATACAGAAACAAAGAAACACACCTAAATAAACAAAGGAACATAAGGAACATGAGCAATGCCACACTGCCAGAAGGAGCAGGTGGAAATGTAAGTTGAAGGAACCATTAAGCACTGTGAACTGTTTCAGTGTGTCACAATTACAGGAACACCTGGGTCAAATAAATTAGGATTAATCCATTGGGGGTGTTCTTTACATTCTACTCTAGCCACGGAACGTTTTGACCCTAACCTGTAATTCTGAATGAAAAAAGAACAAATTAGAAGGAAAAGCTTACCAGTTCAGGTGGCTGTCATCATGATAATCCATTGCTACGAAATGGACTACAAAAGAAGGCAGGGGGAGAAAAAAATTGTATAAGGACAAGTTTCCACGGGCTATGAGAGAAACTCCAACAAGTATATTCTTGTGGCTATCATGTGAAGCTTGGTAAAAGGCTTATCTCTGATTCCAACTTAACTTCTACCATAATGAAGGCAGCAATGATATACAACAAATGAAGAGTTTGGATATTAAAGCTATTTTCTAAAAAAAACCTATTCAAATGCTAGATTGTTTCTTTTCAGGAGACTAAGATGACATTTTGATGAAGCGATATGCATATAACTTCAAGGCAAATCCCACAGGAATACCCCTTTCCCTCTGCTGTTTGAAAGGTAAAGGAACCGTGAGACATTCATTAACTTGCAAAGCAGAGAAAATCAAGGACTTTCTATTAATGCACCTCATACAGGGTCTTACCAGCAGAAAGATTGTAACATCCATTTTTTTTCTGGCCAAACACTAGCTAGCATTTCTATTTGGGGTTCCTTTACCTTCATTTTATCCACCAGGGCTGTGGACCTTGGACCTAAGATGATCGTTACTAGTCGTCTTTGCTGAATTAAGTGAGAAAAAAAAGTTAAAACAACGACTTAGGTCCAGACATTAAACTTTGTGTCCAATCCTTGCAACTTTATCTTGGTGGAATTTGCCACAATGTTTCACAAGGATCTTCTTCATTTGCTTGTTTCTCTGTTTTCAAGTTGATATCTTTTGTAGCCAAGCAACCCAACAGAAGTCTGCTTCATTCCGTATCTCCTCTGGTCTGGCCAGCACAGGTAGATACCAAACTCTGCTCAGAAAAATATATTTAATTTGGCCCTTGTCAAAACCTCTCAAAATTCCCTTCCCTCCACTAGAACTAGATTTTCAGAGAACTTAAAGAAAAGCATGGGCTTACTGAATGTGTGTAATTTGCAGAAATGAAGGTGATGGACTGATCCGCCAGCTGATGTAAGTCAGTATGGTTTGCTCAAAGGAAACAGAACCACTTTATAGCAGTATCAGCACCAACAACGGCTTTGGTCTTCTCTGCATTTACAAGATAATTTTAAATCAAATTCACCGGATCTAGAACTCTGCAATATCTTTTCTGTTCTGGCCTTCATTTTTTCCCTGCCATCTGACTATTACACAGTCAAAGTGAGTAACCTCCCTGCTGCAAATACTGAGATCAAAGGATATGCCGTTGCCAAAAGCTGTTTCTAAACAAACCATTAAGAAGTTTTGTTCTACAATTGCAGCTCTAGGTGCCTGAAATGTTTAATGCCTTCCAAGAAGCCTAAGTTCCAACTGAAAATAATGAGAGCAACTGACACAGATAGCTCTGTCTATTCACAGATAAAACAGATATATTTTGTATGGAAGAGTGTTGTTTTCTATTTACTGACACTGGGACTTGTAGAAAATGTCATTGTTGTTCAGGAATGTGAGTCAGGATTTACTTTTCTCTATATGTTCAGTCCCTATATGGAAAGATAGCAGTAGCTAGGGAAACTATGTGAAAGATGAGCAGTATGTTTGTTATCTATACTAAATTTTATGCAAATTCATTTATCTTTGAGGGTGTATTCCTGGAACAGTATGCCAGACATTTGGAGCCTGATTTTTACTGGGGACATCCTTCCCATTAAATGTGCCCACATTATAAGAATTCTTAGAGGACTTCGTGTTGGTTTCTCCTAACAAAATCTAGCTTTTTTATTAGGAATGTGTAAGAGCACACATGAACTGATTTATTAATCAAAATTAAAGTGGAAATTCTGTCTAATTTACAATGCATGGCTATATATTCTCAAGTAGTTTCAATTTCTAATGTTGCAGGAATTTCTACGTGTGGGTCAAATCTAAATCCTGTGTATCAAAAATGTTCTCATTTAGACTTTATAAACTGGTGCTAAAGCATGTAAATTGTGGTCTAGACAAAAACTATCTGGAAATTAAAATGTATCTGGCTCTTACTGACGAGATAAGCCTAACACCACCAAATTTAAGACTGCTACTGGAGATGTGACATAAGCAGGTTTTAAGATCAGGACTGATGTTTCTGTGTGTTTTCAATAAAAACTGGTAGATCCTTGCCTGCAATTGTATAAACTTCTAAAAAAATGTCACATTAGGTAAATGCAGAATTTAGGTTCTTGGTTTACCATTTAGACTTTTTATTTTGTTTGTAATCCCCAGATCATCTTCAGCTGTTCATCCTTTCATAAACATCAGTCTTCAAAGGACTATGCTTTGAAACGAAGATTACTTGACTTTGGGTTCTGCTCCTGTTCAAGAGGAGGATAGTTTGTCCTACAGCCTTGCCTATATTTTAGTGCTCTGAAGTCTGAAACTCACATTCTAACTTTTCTAAAAAGATAATCATCAGATCCTGCTAACAGCTCTTTCTTGGCTTGAAGCAGAGAATGTATTAACATGGTTTCACATGGCACAGTCTACTTTTTCTTTCCTTTCAACTGCCATTCATCAGTGTCCTCAAAGTACTACAGTTCAGTGATATTACGAGCCTTTCCATGCAGATGAGGATAATAAATTTTAGATTATCTATTTTCAGAAGCAGAGAAATTACTGCCTAAATCTAACAGGGATGAGAACCCTTGTAAAAAGGAGGCACTCTTGTTTTAAAAGGTCCTTTGCTTTAAATGCTGGCATTGTTATTAAAAAGGTTGAATTTATGTCATTTGAATTTTCTTAGATATATCAGAATTTTATAAATGAGTTTCAGCATGTTTCCAGGCATTCTTGCAGTTGCTTGTTAAGACTTTTGCATACTATTCAGCAAAGAAAGCTCCATTTCATGTGCATCTGTCAATGTGCTTTCTGAAACTGGAAGGATAGTGCATCTCTGTAAATTCCCAGAATTTTTTAAAGTAGTTCATTTTGGCATTTTTATTATTTTACATAAGATGAGTCACTATATCATGAGTTTGGGGCAGTTAATCACCAGAAAAAAAAAAAAAAAAAAAAACAGGGAAAAATTTTAGTATCCCATCCCTGGAGTGTCTTGGGGCACAAGCCAAGCAACCATTTTCAGGAATAGCATAGCTAGAGCTGATCATGGAGCAAGAGACAAGCAGGGTGACTTAATTCTCCTTCCCAGTTTATTTTTCTGTGGCTGTAACAGCCCTGATTTGTCCCTCTTACTGATAATATCTGGCTATAAAGCATTCTACTCAATTTTCCATTGTGGAAGAGGATGATCTTACCTTATTACAGACAATGGAAAAAGAGCAGGAAGTATTTTTTTTTATTTTGTCTCTATGCACAAATCCCACTTATACAATGAATTCCAGCAGAATATAATTTGCACACAGAGGGGCAAGAGTGGGGTTTGAAGTATTTTTTACATTAATGTATTTTCACACAGTCTTTTCACCCCAAACTGAGACAGTAAAACACATGATAGATCCAAATAATAATGTTTGTTCAGAAAGGCAGGCAGTAAACCTTTAACAAAAAATACCACTGTAATCCTTAAATAGTAATTGTACTGCCTAGGGCATCCGATAAAGGATTCTAGTGTTCTTTCAATATTGTGTCAGGCAGATGCATCAATCAAACTCCATAATGGACTAAATTGGGAAATAGGGTACTGGGAATAAACAGTTCTATAAAGAGGTGAAGTTTTGTGACATGCAGCCTTAACAGACCAATCTTGATTCTAAACATAGAAGCAATTTTAGGGCTTCTCTGAAGGCAAAGGACAATTATTGCCTAAACAAATAAACTAGTGTCTCTGTACCTCAGGCACTCTCTAAAGTTAGTTTGAAACAGTTTTGAGATCTGACTAGTGGAGTTGCAGGGGCACTGTATCTTGACCCATTAACTTTCATTGAATTGTATATGAATATTCTGTTAGATAATCCATAAACTAAACTGGAATAGAATGAGAAAACTGGACTTTGTTATGATTTTAGCACTAATTCTGCTGCCAACAAAAATAACTAGGTCTTAACTAAGATTGAATGTATGTCAGCCTTTGAATTTGAATCCTCATGAACACTGCACGCTTAAAGTTCTTAAGTTCAATAAAAGACCTGAACTTCAGCCTCTATTTGGAATATTTATTTAAATCTGTATAGCAAGCTGGCAGTGAATTTGACTGCTGGGAAAAAATAAGATAAAATGAGGGCTAATCTGGCCATTTATATCCTATTGTGCTGATTGCCGTGAAGTGAGCTTGGAGTCTAGATTTGTGCTTGCATTCAAGCTTGCACCATATACTGAATGGTACCAACCTAAAACAGAAGGAAAAAAAAAACGAACTTCCCAAGTGTTTTTCCTGCATGGACTGTGATTATTCAGACTCTGAGAACAATTTTAAATGTCAAAAGGACTTATGTATCTCTATTTAGCCTCTGTTTTTAGATTGAGGTTGAATTTTGCTCAGTCACCCTTGAGGTTAGCTGAAGAGATTTTTCTGTAAGGATTAACCAAGATAAAAAATTCAAATACTGTTTATGTGAATATGATCAGGAAGGTCCTCTTGACATTATGACTTGAACGAAGAGTCATGATGCACCACCATCCTGTGATTTTGCATCTAATGTGCTTCTACTTCAAACACAAAATTAAGCCAGTAAGCACGGTGGGGCAAGTGCTCAAATGGTACAATTTAGTGCTTTTGCATCTGAAACAACCTCTCTAATAAGCAATTGCTCAGTTCTTAAAGTTATTCTGATAAAGAACTTCAATCTGTCCACAACACATCTTATCCCCCTGTTTAAACATTTTCATCTGCCCGGATAGAGTCTGCCCAGTCTCCTTGTAATATCATTTTCCTTAGATATGGCCTTAAATTTCATATGCTCAAATATTCAATACAGATTGAAAAAAAGAGAACATATTTTCCCTCTGTTCCCTCTATTCTCTCCTGATCTGTGAGTAAGTGGCTGAATATTATTATATTTTAGATTTTCTGATTTCTATACTGCTAATCCAAGCACAATGGTGCTCTCTTAGAGGTTTTCTTTGTGTGTGTGTGTGTATGATTATTCTAGTGACCATAGCGTGAATTCCTTTTTTCTTCATTTTCTTCATTACCCTCCAATATTTCTTCTGTCCTGCAGCAGCTCACCAGTCACTAAGTCATGGTAGTTTTTTTTTGTGTCAAGAAATGCAAGTTGTCTTTTACTTTATTCCCTTTCTTTTTATTTTCTGATTTGGTTAATTTTATTTCCTTATTAGTATTCCTCCAGCACATCAGACATGCATCCTCCTAGTGAGGATTTTTTCTGTACATCCAATCATACCTTGTCTTTATTTTGACTGTCTAAAATCTACCCAAGTGACGAGGTTGAGGGGATGTCATTTATAGAAATGAACACCCTTTCTGTACTTATCCATGTTGGAATTCACTGAATGAACACACCTGCTTTCTTTTTTCTTCCTTTTCAAAGAAGAAATTCTGAATGTAGTGGTGATTTCCAGTTGTTTTTTTCCCCACTCAAGGAAGCATCTACCCACATTGAAACTGGAAAGAATCACCCTTTACCAGAATTAATAGGCAGCAAAACATCTAAGACTTGGAAAGCAGCCCTGCTTAGTCAAAACAGGAGCCACATAACACAGTACCCTGTCTCCAAGAGAGGCCAAAAGCAGAACCCTCAAAAGAAAATGAAGATGGGCAAGTCCACGTGATATTTCCTGAGTACCTCCTTAGTCATTTGTAACTTACCAAGTAGCTCGGTTCAATTCAGAAGACTTAAAATCTGTAATAGAGCAGATAGCCAAGTTTTCACAGAAAAAAATATTCAGTATTTGATGCAATATTTTCCACATTGTTATAAAAAGATTTTATGCACTCCTGATGTAATTGCCTATATTTAAGTTTTCCATAAACACAAAAAGAGAAAAGTCAGCAACTCAAGTAATTTATCTGTAGACTAAGACACCATTTGCCTTAATAATTCAAGTATATGGTATTTTCAAAACTCTGTTACCAACAGCTGAGCAAAGTTGTAGCTAGACAAGAACTTGCTAGATTTGAAAGAGATTTTGAACAGTTCAGAACTATTTCAAAATTAAGATTCCACATGATGCTTTGACATTTCTTTTCATAGTGTGTGAAGGTACAAAGGCATGTACCAGTTGGAAAGGAAAAAGTTTACCTCATGAGCTTTTAAAGTCTTTTTAAGGAAAACTAGGCTTGGTTCAATTTTATTCCCCAGAGTCTGTTCACCCCTAACATCAGTTTTTGTAATGAAGTAATACATAGAACTACTAAAGGGCTATATGAATAGGTAGTAGAATTGTACTTCTATGTATGGCTTGCCTTTCCTTCTGTGCAGACAGTACCTAATATTGTATTACCATCCAATGAAGTGTTATTGCAGCATGTTGAAGAGTCTTCTATTACTTGGAAAAAGTAGAGATAAGGAATGCATTGTGAATTCAAAAAGTTAGATTTGGAGTTAATTTTCTTCAAGCACACATCTGATGTGTGCTGATTCTTTTGACCAGTTACTTAATTGATCTGACATGAGAAAGGTTAACATTTCCACCTAATACACTATCACTCAAATCTTTCACGTAGCTATGCAGAGCAAGCAGTCTGGGAAACCTTATGGCAAAGCCATAGTCAGTGCCAGACTGATAAAGCATTTTGCATTTGTCAGTTAGTAGAGAAAAAGCTGGGTAATAGCATACAAATCGAGTTCAATATTTTGGCCTGAAAATACTCAATGGATTAAGTGACATTACTTCCTTTCTCCCCCCCGCCCCCCCCAAAGAAAAAAAAAACCAACCAGCCCCAAACACAATTAAAGGGTCTCTGACAAAGATTAAACAGGAGTGATACCTCACTTAATATAGTATCTTTATTTCAGAAGCATGTGGTCTATGTAGAGTAGATATTTTGTTACAGTTGAGTCTTGTGTTTCTCTTACACTCTTCAGTCCTTCGAAAAATCTTGCAGTAGCCACTAAATAAAGTGGCAGATCACATGCTTACATTTAATGTACATCTGTAGTTTCTTCAGCTCCCATTTTTCTTTAGAACTCTGTTGTCATTTCTGAAACACTCCCAAACAACTTCTGACAAATCCTGAAATTATCAGGTTGACCATTCTCATTTTTTTAATTCACTTTTAAGCTAGTTTTATGAAAACCAGCCTTGCATGTTGGTGTAGATCTGTGCATTATAAGCTATGAGTTGTGGATTAATTGCTTAGTTGACAGAGGATACACATTTCACAAAGAAACTGGTTGACTGTACACTATGCTTATTTGTAGTTTATTCATAAACCTTTCTTCTAATTCCAGAAACTTTGCGGATATACCCTCAGTGGAAGTTTGGACAGAGGCATGCCTCTCTGAGCTATTTTACATTCCATGACTTCAGAGAAGTTTTGTCCTTTCACAAGCCTCACTATTTTAATCTATCTGCAGAAGACAATGCAGTTTGAGGAACAGCTCCACCTGTATCTACATCCACCAAGTTAGCTACTGAATGGAATAGGCTCTGTATTCCAACACTCTTATTAGAGATAGGTGGTAAAAGACAGCCCAGGGTTAAGTACAAGCTAGATTCCTCAGCAGAAAGAATGAAAAAAAGATAGAACTGCTAGAAGTTAGGAACCCTCTCCACCTTGACCACAAAACCTTTTCCCCTTCATAGTCCACGTAGAACTATGTACCTCTCCTTTCTACAACAAACAGCAGAAGTCTTAGAGATAAGATATACATGAAAGAAGCTACGCTATTGCCATCCAGTCCATTGCCTGCAGGAACTGAAGAGGGATCCCCAAACAACAACACACAAGCACCTCATTACTGAGCATATGAGAATGCAACCTGTAACATGATGGAAAATGCAACAATGACAGCAGAGCAGCAAGAACCCAGGCTACAGCAAGTGAAGATTTGCTCTAACACAACAGCAATAGGTACAGAAATAACTGCTTACCTTCAGATGGACTCACATACACAAGGATCTCCAGCAAGATATCTTTGCCTCCCCTGTCAACCCTTAAATGAAGTCTGAGAAGGGATCCTGGCTCCACCTCTTCCATCACTCAGGTACACTGCATGCACCAGCACTCCCCTGGGTTCCTTCCTACCAGGTGCTCAATCACTGGTTCAAGCTGTGACTTAGTGTTTCCACTACAAACTGCATAAAGGAAGGAAAAAATCTGCGTCTTAACTGTTATATTTCTTAAATATCCGTTAGGTTGACTTTACAGTATTGATATCCTGCCTGTTAAAGCAGATTTCATGGGATAGGATGAGAACTGAGAAAATAAGCTAATTTATTCAAGTGTACTTCAGCAGCATATAGGCTTCAAGAGCATAACAAACTAATTACCTGAATCAAGCAATCAGTGAATGACTAAAGTCACCCATTTTCTGCTTGATTGTTGTGTTACAGCAGGAGGAGCAGATGTGTGCTATGGAAGGGGTGTTCAGAAATATGTACAAAGGAGCTGAGTAAATCCTAGAACTCTGTATTTCATGCCAGAATTGGCAGCTGAGCCGTAGGTAGGGGGTTTATTGTCTGGATACTTCATGGGCTGTGGGGCCACAGCCAAGGTCCACTCAACCACTATAGCCAGAAGCTGAGCAGCTAGGGGCATTGGGGCAGCTCCAGACTCAGGTATTGGGCCTCTCTATGGAGACAGGGCTAGGCTGAGGTTAGGCTGGGATGTGAGCCTGTGGAGCTGCAGGGAGCCAGAGACTAGTAGTCCAACTGCAGCATCACTGGGGTAGGGATTGAGAGTCCTGGGGACTGACATGGGGGTCTGTCCCCTGGGCAGTGTTAGGGGAGCCTCAGGGAGCAGTTAGGGCCATTGGTGGCCCTGGGGGCATGATGGTTATGTTAACCCTTACTGCCACTGGGTAGCAGTTTTTCACTTCACACACCCCTGGCCCTTCCCATCAAATCCTGCTGGTGTTCATCTTTCTCTGCCACTGCTTTTTTGCGATACCCTTAAACTCTTACTTTCTCAATTATACCTTGTGTCTAGCTCTTGTGTTATTTTGTTTTCCTTGCCTACTTATTTGTCATTTTTATCCAATTATCATTCCTATTTCTTTCATTGTTTTCTTCTCCCATCCCAGATCCATGCAAGCAATGCCAGACCAGGGTTACTGGACTTGGGAGACCAAAGTAGGATTACTGAAGATGCATACTTGCTGTTGGTGATTTTCTGCTTTTTTTGACCCCGTAAACATTGGTTGTACAGCCAGATCTGACACACAACTAATCCTGTTGTCAGACAGCTGGCTTTTCTCAGTTCACTCATCCTTTACAAATTACTCAAGGCAGAGTCAATCCTCTGTCAACTTTCATGGAGAGGCTTGGCCTGCTCAGGAAGCATTCACATTAGCAAGTAGTAGGTCCAAGTATAGACACAGGTAGTTAACACATATGCATTTTAGGAGAGTTTATCTCAGACTGGTTCTCATCAAGGAAGTAAGGAGAGCCCTAGAAAAGATGCGAGCCTCTCCTTCGTGGAAGCACAGATATTTTCCTTAATCTTTTATAATGACTGATGCTACATTCAAGATTAAGATGTCTTCATTTTAAGCAGAAAATAAAACTTGGAACTATGGTGGAACGTATACTTCAACAGCAGGAGAAAGCACTGCATTCCTGAATTCCCTCATTCATCTGAGTGCTTACAAGCCCCATATTTAAACTCAGGTTGAAAAGGGAGTGGAAAACACTGCCTTTCCATCCCTAAGAGACAGAAGATTGGGGTTGGAAGTGATAACTGAAGACAGGCAGAGTGGGAAGTAGTGAAAACATCTGAGATATGTAGGGCTGTGTACTATGGTGAGCAAGCTCTTCTTTGCCTCTGCCTAATTCCAGCTTTTGCCATATGCTCTCATTTTCAAGACACCTGACTTAAGTCTCTGAGGCCCACTTTGCTGAAGTGGTAAATGCTTTCATTTGCTCCTGAAGCTGAAAGGAGTTCCTCTGTGAAGGTGCAAGCTGCAAAGAACGTTACTGTCCTTACCTTAATATGTGCAGAAAACTTTAGGTAGATTATTCCTACATGTAGCAGCTGTTCATGCATTTTTCTTAAAATATAATACCTGAGAACAAAAATATTTTAGCTTAGCTAACCAGATGCAGTATCTTACTGGAACTGTATTTAGATTTTTTTCTCCTTTCTTAACATGTTCTTGTGGGCTGAAGTCAGCAGCCAGACTCTGTTCTTCAACGTTGTTCTAAGGGATCGTATAAGGAAACAAGCTCTTCTTACTATTGTTTTGCTCAGACAGCTTGGGCTATGGAGGAGGATGGGAATATTAAGATTATGGACTACAGCTGCCTGAGATAGTACGGTAGTATTTCATTACTGAAGTATTTTAATTGTGAGCCAAAATATTTCAGATTTTGTTTACTTTTGAAGCTGAAATTTTCCACAGTTTAATTTCTTTAAATAACATTAAGGGTATGCAGTCTGAAAATGGCCATAGGTGTCTCACACTGGACATCCAAAATTAATGAAGATATTTTTCTATAGTCTCTCCAAGTCACAGTTACTGGTTTAACAATAGGCATAATAATAGAACGTCACCATTAAGACAAAAAATGTTAAAATATGTGAATATAGAAATATAAACTCTTAGAAAAATATGTTGTAAAAATAGAACTGTGTTCAGATAAGACACTACATGACACTACAGTACTTGCTAATAGCAAGTAAGTTGGCTTTCACTGCTTCCATGCTGGTGGTGTGGAAGAAGGAAAAGCATTCTTACCAACTATAACCTTCAGACTGTTAGCGATGTTGGGTCAGAAATATGCACTTACATTTCTTCTTTAGGATACTATTCTGTCCACACTGAAGCAGTGTCAGATTTGGATCACAGAGGAAATCACATTGTGTTCCTATGAGTTCATGGGCCATGTCATACCTGCTCATAATAATTCAACCAGGACGTCATATCCTTATGACTCAGGAACTTTAAAGCTTTGTGATGACAAACTGTCAGCTTTGGAAATGTCGCTCTTTTTTAATGGTAGCACAAGCTTATCCGTTACTGTGGTGTATTAATGACATATTGCTTTGTCAGAATTACCTTAAACATGTCTACAAGTGAACTTTACCGTATGTGTTTGCAGTGCTTGTTCCTCATCAATTGCAGGAGACACTATGACTCAGTAGCCTCAGTAGGCACAGATTTTATAGGATGTCAGAACAAAATGATTTTTTATTGAGGAAGGGTCAAACAAGTTGTGCTTTTTGTTGTGTCACACTAAACAATATAAGAAGCATGTTAAAAAAGCTCTGGACTCTCACTGGAAGGCAAAGGCTATGAGAAATGATTTAAAGCTACATTATCCTGTTTCTAATTCCTTTTCTTTCTTCCTGCGGAAATGTAATTGCAAGAGGCTGGGAGAAGGGATTGGAGCATTGGCTTCTATGTCAGCCTTGAAGAGAGTCATAAAGTCTCTTTTATGGGTTTCTCTCTAGCCTAGTCCTACTTATTCAAATTAGAGGAGACAATATGACAATCTTAGCTAACTCTGATCTTACATCTTAATTTGCAAACTCAGCAGCAGCATCAGTGCCCAAATTTAGTGGATATATTCCTGAGTTTAAACAATTTTCTATTGAACTGAAGTAAAGGCCCTGTTTACAATTGTCTGCATATTGCTTTTAAGATCTCCTCCCCCCCAGATTTAATAGGTTTTGATATTACATATTGTGGATATCTAAAGTCTGCCTCAGTTAACCTGTCTGCTAAATCCTTGACATAGACTTCAAATACACAGCTAGCAGAGTCAAATGATAAATTAACTGCACTGGAATTTTTCTGAATCAAACAGCAAACATAGAGACTAGAAACATATAATTCTGCTAAGCATTTTAAGATTTTTTTTCCTACTAAGTTTCTGAGGGCTGGCTCAGATTGCTTATGTGTTTTCAATAACTATCAAGTAAAGTCATTATGCCAAAAAGACCTTACAGTACTCTATATCATCTATTCCTTCATGTTTCCTGACATCACTTAATAAAATACTGGAAGCTCCAGCATTCTGGTGCTGCTGCTGCTGTACCTTGGTCATGACCTGGAAGGACCACCCACTCCTGTCAAAGAGAGGGTAAGTCTGCCTCTATGGTAATTTGATTATTAGACTGCCTTTGAAGAAAAAGAACGTGTATTTTTCAGTTGGCTTTGGCGTGGGCTGAGCTGCTTCTGTGATGAAGGTTTTGCTCTGCAGAAGCTGTTTATAGCTGAGTGCATAAGGCAGAGGTTGTTTTGCGTGTATATGTGTAGAGGAGAAGGGAAATATTATTGGGACTTTTGCTTATTTTCCACTTGAAGAAACCCCAGATATTTTGCTGGTTATATTTGAAAAATGCCTAAGAAAAAAGCAAAAGCATTAATTTTAGCCAGACAGAACCCTTAGTTAATGATCATTCACTTTGAAGGGAAAAAAATAATATCCTATGACATATAAATATAAATGTATCAGTTGAAGATCTAAATCACTTTATTTGCCACAAAAGAAGCACTTGTAATTGGGAAACAAAAATATAGAGTAAGCCAACAAAGAGAAAATACATTTATTGAAGTGATTTTGCAAATCACTGTTAATTGAGCCACAAGCAAAGCAGCAAATAAAGGAAATAATGTGGTAATTGGAGCCCTCATCCCTTATTGGCATAGATTATGGGTTGCTATCTTTTAGCAGTATTAAATCATTGCACGCGAATGTTGCCAAAAAAACTCTTCATTTCCTTTTAGTGACTTCTTACTGCCCTCAGTTGAAGTTTAATAGAAAAGGAAGGACATGATGTAGTTTTAATGACAGGAAACCCATGGCTTCCAAATGAATAAATTCCATCACAGGCTGCCACAAAGTGTGCTAATTATTTCCTTTGATAAATTAAAAGCCGTAAAAGTCCAAAGTATATAGCATGTGGTTTACAGTTATAGTCTGCCTGTCTGCATTATTGAAAGTTCATATAAGCCTCATTATTTTAATTTAATAAACGTTATAATTATTTTTTACACCAGTAGGCTGTATAGAAAGCATATGTTGAAGACAAATTTGTCTAACAGAGGGTTAAATAGCCCACAAACCGAATTAGCAAGGAACATGAAGCGTCATGTTGTGATAGCCCTTTCTTTATGATACTTTTGAATGAGCAGATGCTTATATTTTTATCTTTCTAAACAAGAAACTAGTGATTGCTCTTCTCCTGTAAATAAACATTTCATTCTGCAAAGCATGCTCTGATGAATGATCTCTTGTGTTTCAGAACAGGGGCTGAGAAAACTTGGAAAAAAATAAGGAAATGTACGCAGGAATACTGGGATTTTATAGTAAATATTACAAGACAAAAAACAAACCAACCACCGTATATTCTATCTAAAGTAATGAAACAGATATCTAACTGAGGTTCAAATAACCAGAGGTGGCTTTTTCCTTTATTTCCTTTTTCTTTTCTTTTCTGTTGTATTTTTTTTTCCTCCCAAAAAGACTATCTCCAATGAGATCCTGAATACCCTTACTGACAATTGTACTCATAAAATTCAGTCTGCCTCATGGGATTAGGCACTGAGCTTGGTGAAAAAAAAGGTGGAAGAATGAGAAGCAAAACCAGTGTTTATAGGTTATGGAAGTTCATCTTGGATTATTATTTTTAAAGTCTTAAAAGGCAAATACTTTACTGTCAGGTTAGCAGGGCAATCCAGTGAAATAACTGTTACAGTGCCAAATCTTTTGTTGCATCCTGATCTAGTGCACCTGACTCCAAATGTAAGCTGGTTCAAATGAACATTTAAAATAAAATAATTTTTAAAAAAAATTTAACTAGGCTGCATCACTAATTTTGCTAAATGTATTCATTCAGTAATGAGAACAGGAGCTTCTGGAGACATGAGAGAGGAATGGTGTGCCAAAATAGAGGACATGGGATCACACAGCAGATATCTGGAACCAGCAGGATGATGAACAGAACTAGGTCTGGCAGGACGAGAAAAAGGCAAAGGACAGACAAACAATTTTGTCCTCTTTAATTCAAGATGCATGTCATAAAAAGCAATCAGAGATACTGGCTATAATTACAGGAATTAGAATGGAGGAGCACGTAGGGTTTCTCCCTGTATCTGACAAAATGTGTTGCAGAGATGTGTAGGCATAGAGATTTTTGTCTTACCAGTAGAAAAATCACAGCTCTCAAATGACTGGATCAAAGTATCTCATCAAATGGCTAATGCTATGGCTCAGACTAGGGAGCATTCTGAGCTGCGCTTTCTGCCCAGGCACAAACCAAACCCTGTGGAGCAGTACAAACATACAGTCAGTCTGGCCTGCTTGTGCTGCAGAGTAGCTTTCCAGCAGATAGGCAAGGAATATTGCGACCACTTGCTCTGTTTATTTGTGACCAATTAATTTAGTGGCCTAGTGTGAAACTAAGAAAGTATTTCCCTTGTTCTGGGACTTTGGAAACAAGTTCAGACTTCACTGTGCTTAAAGAGCTGAAGTCGATGGAATTGTATCTGGTTGCAATAGGGATGACTTGTTGCTATAATGACTGGAGGTATCTTTTAGAATATCTCAGTTTTAAAGTGACCAACACTGCACTAGGTTATGAGGAAATGTGTTTTTCTGTGGGGAAAAAAAAAAAAAAAGGTAGATAACTTTTTGAGAAAGTGCTTAAGTAAAAAAAAAATCTGAGAGATAAACTCTGTCATTTAGTGACCTGAAATGGAAACTTAATTCGCCTAATGTTTGAGTTGCCTTACGAGCTCTTTTCTGTGTGTTCATTTTCATGGATAGGGTAAGAAGTTTTCCGAATCATTTTTGGTGAAAGGGAGGTTGAAAGAGACCTGGAGGAGGTGTTTTAATATTCTTGCAGAAGTAATCAGTGTTGCAAGGAAATGGAGGAGGGTGAATTCTTCTGCACCGCAACATAGTGCAGCCTCAGGGTTACTGAAACACAGAATTATAATTTCTAGTTGAAGTATTCCTAGCTGAAAATTAAATTGAAAACACCAAAATGCCAAATCTATAGTAACACTTGCAAGAACTGCTCATTATTACTAAACCTATGGAAAAGGGAATAAAGAGCAATAAATGGCACAAGATCTTAGCATAAAAATGACTCTTGGTTAACAATTATTAAGGAACCCATCCCAGACCTATTTTACCTATCACATAGAATTTGAGAAACAAAGATATTTCTTAATCTTTTATAGCCATGGTAGCACTTCTTTGCTTTTGGTTATAAAGGCCTATTAGTGCTTGCTTGGAAAATGCAAACATTTGTAATGATGATACAAAGGAATGTAGTTCATTTGGTCTTTCTTTTTCTTCTTCCACCTTTTTTTAACTTGAAGACAAGTTTACTGTTTCTTTAGGGATTATTTGCCTCATTGCTTTTTCCTTCTGTAGTCATAACAAATCTGCTTGTAAGCTGACAATGACTTGCATAATAGCTAATTACGCTTCTTCTCATAGTATTTTTCTTGAATGAATAATTTTTTTCATTAACACAGCTCTGAAACTAGCTATAGAGAGCTAAAAATAACATAAGAGTTTTCTATGAAGTCCTTGATGTACTCAGACACCTGATTAATGTTTGCAGTGTGAGGCAGAACTATATGTTTTAAAAGTTATATACTCTCTTCATTATTTGTTTTCACAATTGTTCTTCAAATAATGATTGTATTTTGAGTCTCAAATCTTATACGTATTTATTTTTCATTTTTGTAGGATACTTTAATATTCAGAGAATGTTCTGTGAGCAGCATTCACATCACTTGCAGAAATAGTGTTTTTTATAAGCTCTGTTCCATTTGTACATTGGATTTTAAGACAAATCTAGACTTATGCACTGTCTTGTAGTTCAAAGGAGACATGATATTTAAGGAGCAGATACAATGGAAAAGACAGGGTTGCTGTGAAAATCCTTCAGCCTTACTGTTTGCCAGAAGTTCAAGAAGGCCTTAAGGGAATTGGACATTACTGTGATCACATGGACAGTCTGTCACTTGCTCGCTTTTCACTCAAAAGCAAACATGAGTTACCTCTCAGTGAAAAGCTATTTTGATTGACTATAAGAAACGGAGGAGGGGGCCATGGTTTCTTTCTATACCTGCAGGAGGTCAGTGTAAGTGATGGTGATGAAATTCTTTCTTTGATTTTTCTGGTCTGTTTACAGCTCATGTAGTACAATACTGCAGCATGTGTGAATGAGGATATGACACAAGATCTCTCTGATGTTTTGGGTCAGTTTAAATGCATGTTCAAATGTTTTCTTCTGTTTATTCACAAGAAGAGTTCGTGATTTAAAGGCTATAAATCAAACACTCTTCCATACTCTAAACATGTCACTAGCATTCTCTGTGGAGGAGGTCAGAGTTTCTTGATTTCAGGTTAGGAGGAAGCAGCATTTTTTTTCTGGCCAGCGTGACTACTTCTGCCTTATCCAGAGGAGCATAACAGGGTTATGGTGGGATTCTGATGTGTTTTTTAACAGAGGCCCACCTTCAAACTGCAGTGGATATTTACCTGTTTTTAACTCATACCATATGCCTTATTTTCATGTGATCTGTAATTCTGGGGAGCAGTTAATCTTTAATGGGGATCATATTAATCCTGCTTCCTAACAACAGTAGTCAGCTTTGAACCACGGGCATCTTCTGAGTAATCTGAGTTTGATTTATCTAGATCCTGTTCTGTAGCTGTAGTGAGGCTGTTCTAGGAAAGAAGCTCAGGGTTTGTCCAGGCTTCAGGCTAAAGAGGACTGAGCCTTAGTACCTGCCTGTCCAGGTGGGCTGTATTGCACAGTGGGCTGGGTGTTTCTGGAAAGCCCCTCAAGCTGGTGCATCTCTCCTGCCCTCAGTTTGCTTAGGGAGGTAGTACAAAGGGCCCTGCCCTCAGAGAGGTTCTACGTGCACCTCCTGAAGATTAGCCAGCTTTACACTGTGTTTTTCTGGGATTCTTTACAACTTTTTTTTTTCCTGAGGATTTGCTTAGTGGTTTGCCCCTATGGAAAATCTAATCCATGCAAAATGGCTGAGAACTGGGAAGAGAGGATGAGTTTTAACTCAGTCTTCATGTATTATTGCTGATAGGCAGAATGGGATGTATCGTCAGCATGCTATTTTCTTATTTCCTGGTGCCACAGCCAACATAGGCCAGTGTGAAGCTGTCATTGTAATTGCCTCTAGAAAAAGGCTAATGGCTGCGTTTGTTGAAAGATGGGGTTTCTTACTGTCACAAAACGTTTCCTGCTTTTATCTGATTTCTGTTCCTACCATTATACCATAATATTAAAACATTACATAATACAGCAATATTATGATTTGATACTTAATGTTTCTATTGCCATAAACGGAAGGAAAAGCAATAGGGTTAAATATCATGCGGTTTGCTTGAAGCTCTAATTTGAAATCCCATCAGAGTCACTTGTTTACTAGCACTAATAGTTACCTGTTGCACAGCCTTTAAATTAATGCTTATTACTGCGTTGCTGTTCACACCACCGTGCTTAAGGACCTGTCAGCATTTCCAGTGGAAAACTTTTTTTCAGAGGCTTATGTCTTTGTCATGAACATTTACTCTGAAACTTGCTAAATGTCATCTTAGTCTAGAAACAGATTATTTCCCTAATTTGAGGCTGCTCTACTGGAGTGGGGAATAAACTAGCCTTCAAATGATTTTGAAAGTAGAAGAGTTGTCTAAAGTGTTTCCCCACCACTATAATCTAGTATATTTAAAATAGTGGAAATGGGGATAGTGGGCTAATGAAGGTTCAGTGTGGAGAAGTAAGTGAGTGTAAAATTCACTGATGTTTTGTAATTTTATGGTGAGTTCTGTTTTAGTAACAATGCATGTTGTCAACTTTTCCTAGCTTTTGCAAAATATTGCAGATGTTTTACTGTTAAAATTCAGATTTGTTTCTGAGCTTTGACACTTCAACTTACTCCATTGTTTGACTCTTTTATTCCCACCTATTATACCTAACTGCACTTGGCTTTAGGTGACTTGATTTTGCTCTAGGCTGTGCCTCGGTATTTTTTGCAGCTTCAAATATGCCACGCAGAAAAATATGTGTCTCATGCCCCATCAGAAATTCCCCACAGCTACCTTCTAAGCCCTACTACCTGATAAATTAGCAAGGAGGTGAGTGCTGCTTCAAGCCCTCAGGTATAGCATAGTAAAGGGCACTCAGAATCCTCACATTGGAGAAGTGCTATTTTGGGGGAATTTCTTCTTGCCTTTCAAAAAACATTTATGCCAATATTTGCAATAAGCATTAATCAAGGAATGTTGTTTTTTTTTTCTCCAGAGCACAACTGAGAGCTGTAAGAGGAAACAACATTCATCTTTTCTTTTAATATTATAGAAGTATTTTCTTTATTATTTTTTTTTAAATGTCCTGAACTCCAATATTTTAAACATTACTAAATGTTATTGATCTATTTTGGCTTGAGTTACCTGAATACTTCACAAATCAAAGTAGTGTCTTTGTTGGCAGGAATTTGACGCAGTGCTGAAAGTGGGCAGATGACTTCAAATTTTCAAAGCCACTAGCTACTTTAATAGAACCGATGTTTTCATATCTGACATATCATGCTCAAGCACCTTTGCAAAGAATGCTGTTTTGGAGAGTTCCTTGCACAATTTTGTGAAACCTGTAAAACTACCTGTCAGGAAATATGTAGTATGCAATCCCATAAGGTTAGGTTTGGTTCCATAGTTTGGGATGCATTTTCTGCTGGTCAGCATTCTGGTTCATAGGTACCATTCACACACAGCACAAAGTTCATGCTTTCTAGTTCACAGATACGCTGTGTCCTCTTCAGCGTGCTTACATCTCTTGTTCTTTACTTGTAGGTGTTAGGGAAAAAGATGCATATAGCTTATTTTTCTTGGAGAAAAAATGCATGGATAAATGTCACTAGTGTGTTTTACTTATAAAGGGTGAGCCAGCGCCTAATGCAAGTTAATGTGATTTTCTCTCTGCATTTTACAGAGGATTTAAACAAGTTGATGGAAGAATCTTGCATTCAACTGCAACAAATAATCACTGATAAATTTAAGGAAAATAGCAGTGTGAAGCGAGGCTTAAGGGAAAGCAAATACTCCAGCCTAAAAATTAGCTTTCAGACATAATAGGAATAGGCAGCTGTGCTGGAGAAGGTGAGGCCAGATTCAAAATGGGAGCAAGAAAAGACATAGCTGGAAGGCTTCTGGTTTTGTTTTGTTTGTTTCAACATTAGAATTACTGCAGGAATAGGAAGTGTGTAGATTTATTATTTTTCATTCAATGAAATATGCAAGAAACTGCAAGTGGAAAATACACAATTGTCATTCCAGCTAATCCATGCAATCTTTGATTAAGAACACTCCACGCTTGTAGTAAAGGGCAGTGTTCATGCCCCAAGTTTATTGTGGACTGAATGTACAGTGATTAAAGCTGAAAAGTTGAATACGAATGGATTGCTATGATGTTGCAATGATTACTTAAAAGGAGAAGGTGAAAGACCATCCTAACTTAAAGATGCTCTGAAGTGTTAGGGCTATGGGAGTTGAAGAACTCGATTGTTCATCAATAGTGAAAACCAGGATTACAAGAATAGTATTATTTTAACCCCTTGACTGCTCCATGAACATCTGTGTAGAATTCCCCACTGGGCTTGTGAACACACCATGCACACTCGTGTCTCCATTGATCTGAATGCAATGCTAATAACATTGATTCATTGTTGTGGTGATTATACTCAATGCAGAAAAAAATTAACTTTGAAAAACAGTAAATTTCTTTCTTTCAAAATCTTTGTACCACATGCAGATGTTAATTATTTCCTATACTATTTCTGTCGGTTAGGTGAAGGATCCATGTGTGCCTTCCATGACCCCAACTAGATTGTTAGCTGCACCAGAGAAACAGGACTTCAGAGGGAGTTACTAACCTTCACTGAATAGCCTGTCAGCCAGAGAATGATACAGAGCACCTTCAAAAGGTCCCCTAAGTAATGAGCACTAAGGAGGGTTATAATGGGCTCATCATTAGCTTCAGCTAATATTTCGACCTAATGCCCACATACACTACAGGTGTCATGCAAGGCCACCATAGGATTAATCCGCAGGATATTTTCTGGCTATGTGATGGCAGCACATCTCTTCAGCATATTTTCTGACTTGTAAGCCTTTATGATTATTTTGTATAATGCAAATATATTATGACCTCTTGCTTATATTTCTTTTTTTTTCCCCCCTCCACAAGCTCAGTCACACACAGTGGTCAATGAATCAACTATACAAACATGCAAAAGAGAAAAATAAATGGCAAGGCACTA
This sequence comes from Numida meleagris, assembly GCF_002078875.1. Taxonomy (NCBI): domain Eukaryota; kingdom Metazoa; phylum Chordata; class Aves; order Galliformes; family Numididae; genus Numida; species Numida meleagris. The sequence continues at coordinate 48,666,510 of NC_034412.1, forward strand.
GAAGCTTACCATATAACAAAGATGTAACAAGATGTAAATACAAATACTAGGGAAATTGGTCCTTCTTCCTCTTGCTGTGTTCTTTCCCTCAACTGATTTAATCCTGGTACTGCTTGCTATGAGATCTTGTGCCCTCCGTTTCTGTGTAGGGTGTTAGGTATCTCTTGAAAGTGCATCTCCTTCCATGGAGGTCTTGCTTTCATGAGAGTTTATTTTGGTCTTTCCATCAGCATGACTGTTTCCTACTTTAATAAACTTTTATGTTTACTCAAAATTTCTATTCTTGCCTTCTTCCTTGATGATTAAATATTCTAAGCACTATGGTTGTTAGGGACTCATCTTCTCAGATTGTATAGCTTTCCTTGCTTTGCTGTTGCTAGACTCTTTATATTACTTAGTAAAAAACAGCAATCACTTGCTGTAAGCTGAATGGTATGAATGCTGATTGTATTAATATTTCTCAATCTTTTTTAGGGATGAATTCATCTGACTCCGTTTGTCTGCACTTCTCTCCACCTGGTATAGACAGTTATATTTTATTAACCTATGCAGCCAAGCTGCTGGGTGAATTTCATGTGACTATAATCTGGCAGTCATATTGTAGAATTGGTGCATTCTACAAAGGCATTTCAAACATATTTTGCCCAGTAATGCCAAATAGACATCAGAATTTTACAATCAATTCATTCAGTAACAGGATATTTAATATTAGAAAGAGTCAATATTTGACTGATAAATGCCTGCTTTTAAATTTTTTACACACACAAATAACGAGTTCCCATAAGATTCTGTATTCTCATATCACTTATATTGAAAACATGTACTTCAATAACACTTGGTATTATTTAAACTTAGAAAGACAAAGAAACAGAATTTGAGCTCATGTTCCACAACATAGCAAAGCAAAGGTATCTAATCAGATGGTAAAAGCATTAGGTCTTTACAAATGGCTCAAATTGGGGTAAAATTTCACTTTAGCTCTTAGAAAGGTTATTCTCATGTTATTTACAGAGTGCAGGCTGTGTATTTTTTTATGCAGAGGATTTGTCTTTTAATAAGTAGATGAATACAGGTTGCTTTTTTTTTCCCCCACAGGAATTTGTAAAGAGACAAGGATGTAGTTAATGAGAAAATGTTAAGTGTCCATTTTAAGTTAGAATTACCAAGACTCTGCATCTTTGATGCTAGAATATTTTCTCAAAATGGATTCTACATAGCCCTGCCAATTTAGATAACTTATTAAAGGCCCTCTTATTTTGAGGAGTTGGATAAAAGGCCATTGCAAATAATTTCATTCATTGAGAGATGACAGTTATCAGAGAAGAAAAACTATTTTGTATGACATGTGACTTGACTTCATTTGGGTATAAGACCTTGAAATTCTCATATGAGCTTACAGAGCACAAATCAATGTTTTGTTAATAATTTTTTAATTCTTTTTTGTTTTTTCCTTTTTTTAAAAAATTCTCAATTGGGTTATTTCCAGGGACATACAAGAACTCTCATTACAGTGTTTTTTTTCTTTAAAAAAGTTCAAAAGAATGAAAACTTTTCTTGAGACCAAGCTACTCAGTACTTAAAATGATAAAACCTGGTCAATCCATGTTTGTTGTTTCTTTCTCTATAGCCACTAAAAATAAATCCTTCAGGAGAACATTTTTTTTGCTCACTTTTTCATTATTTCCAGAGGCAAATGCTGGCAAGGCAATTTATAATTCAATTTTTGCTAAATCCACAACACCTAATATATATGTCAGGCATTTCAACGGCAGGGTACTTTGGGGATAGGTGATAAATTGTACTGATTATAAGTGCAAGCTGTTCTTCCAAAACATCATATCAAAAAGAAGGCAAGTATTATTAGGAGAATGTAATGTATCTTTAGAATGTCCAGAAACATAAGAGATAATCACTTCATGTGAATATATTTTCCCTTGAGTTTTACAGCTAAATATTAAGGTCTTACCATGTTTTTGATAGCACTCATCTGGAGGGAGGGGCAGTCACAGATTGGTAGTCTTTCAGCAGCCACATAGCTCTTGGGCCTGCAATAATTCATTTCTCCCAAAAAAAGGCTTACTATGAAACCTGAAACATGGTCATAATAATTTTCTGACTATGTTGCTGTATGTGAAAAGTATAAATATTATTTTATAATATAATCTCCCCTGATCTTTTAAACATCCTTTCAATGTTTCCATGTATTTTCCTGTGAGGTACACATGACTTTAACTGTTTATCGATACCGCTGAGGAATAACAAAAAGCTCTTCAGATTCAGCTTGAATATCAAGCTATTGTGAGACCATAGAAAAGAGAACGTGTCTTGGGAACTTTCCTCTTAGTTCATGTTTTTTTTTTTTTCTTTTTAAAGTAAAACCTCCTTTGAAAAATACTTTAATCTTACAAAGATTAGATTGACATATCAAGTACAAATAGTGAGAACCAAAAAATAGGTAAATGAAATTGGATAGTTGAGATTAATTAGTGTGATGCAAACCTTTTCAGCTTTATGTTGAATATAGCTTAGCTTGTTTTCACTTGGCTGCTCAGCAGATGCCCTTGTTTATCTTGCCAACCATAATCTGTACCCTACTCAGACTCTGAGAAACCGACTGTTGCTGTGTCCTTGGTATTTATTTAGAATTCATTATATTCTATCATCCTATTTTAGGCATGTTTTCTTCTTCTCCTCATCTCAGGAAGTTATTTCTTTGCTCTAAGAGTGGGCAATCATTACTGATCTTTCTAAAAAAAGCTAGAACTCTGATAAAAGGCAAGACAATATGAGAACAAATTATATATATCTAATGTTAATTAGTCTCAGTAATAAAAGCAATAAGGCTCAAAGCAGAAAAAGAGTTTGTTCTATTCAGTTTCTACTTGTCTGCTACTCTTGGTTCTCAGTTTATTCCAAACTATGTCCTAAGCCTTCTCAGAAGTTCTCCTGATTTTGGATAATATATTAAATGTGTTGTATGTTCAAGTCGGTATTCCAAGTGACTAAACTGATCCGAGTCATGTGCTTTTCAATCAAATTTTTCTACTAGAATTTTGCTTTGCATCTGCAATTTAATCCACTCTTTGTGGAGGAAGGAGAATTTTCACTGTCAAATAGAAGACCCCACTCAGCTGACATCAGCTGAAAACCATACTAATTAAACTTCTCAAAAGCATATTCTAAAACTATGAAAATACGAATTTTCTTTCACACTTTTGATGAAAACGTAAGATATAAGTTTGTACATTTTAGCAAGTACTACCATACTCCATCAGCCCATTTTTACAGTGAGCATTGCATAAAAGAATACAGCAGTAAAAATGAGAACTGTAAGTTAACAAAGGCAAAATCCCCACCTTCCTTCTGACTGAGACTTTCAGATTAGCAGTTTAAGGGAGCTGAGTGCAGAGATTTTTTTTTCCCCTCTTTTGCAACTACCCCTCCCCCCAGCTTCCACAACTCTAGTTTTGTTCCTATTGCAGAACCTAAGCTCATTTAATGAAGAAGATGAACAAAAGTGGAAAACAAGTAATCACTCATGAGCCAGACCAGGCTAGTGTGCACACTTGTCTAAAAGACTGATGAGATAATACCTGCAAAAGAATGGTCTGCTCTGACAGGAAAAGGAGAACCAATGTATCCAGAACACCCAATAGCTCATCTGGCGGTAAACGAGAGGGTCAAAATGTCAATCTTCCAGTCCTGTCCCTTGTGGTGTTAGAAATCTATTAAAGTCCTAACATCTATTCAATAGCATTATAGGCATTTTTACAACATGGATGGGAAATTAGAAATAGGTGGAGGTGTGGAATGCAAACAAGTATTCTTAAAAAAAAATTAACCAGAGTTAGAAAAACACACTGCAGTAAAAGTCAGTGAGAAATACAGAAACTGTGGCAGAAGGCAGGAATTGATACTTGAAGACATACTATAAAAATAGCAAAGAATAAAATGAGAAAGAATCATGAAGTTGTTTACACAGATATTTTAGTCTTTCCCTTGGAGATTGAAAAGCAATTCCTTAAAAAATTGTAAGTGTGGCTGAGAATTGCCCGCTTGTGATTGATGATAATAGGCAGGCATGGTTTCTGTTTGGCTACATTTCTTGGGCACAGAAGGACACTGTGTTGTAGTACCCTGCTAGATAAAGACATGATGAAATTCATAGAGCTGTTAGTTGAACCTAATCTCACACTGGCAAAAGCTGTTACTACAGCAAGCCAGATTGAATCAGCTATTAATAATGCAAAGATGTCATTGCCTCCCAAAAGAGATTTTTAACACAGCTTATAGGGGAGATTAATATTATTCATGTTATTAGAAGCAGATCTAAGCAGAGACATTGTCTACTGCATGAGTAGAAATGCTTTTCTTTTACCTAAAGGGCATTTGAAAGACCAAAGAAAGGACCCAAACTACAGGAGTTGAATCCCCTCGCATTTTCTCTCTATTTTCCATTAAAATTTAAAGTTTGCGTTTCCTTTAAATAAAACTCTTATGAAGGCATTCTTGGCCTTGAATAGCATGGTGGAGAAGGTGTTTTTTTTAGACTGAATGTTTACTTTTGGACATATTTGCTTATGCCCTGATGACACATTAATGGGCTTAATAGAGACCCTAAGACTTTACGGGGACAAGACTGTGGTTGATGTGTAAATATCCTCAAGCTAGAGTAAAAACCATAGTTCTCAATTTTCTGATATAAGAGAATACTTTTGGTGCAGATATAAAAATTGTGACTTCACATTGCTCTTTCTTATCTTTAGACTTTTTTGAAGCTCTTATTAATTAGCCAGTGGACTTTGGAGATAATATCTCTGCACAAAATAATAGAATATGAGCCACTGTCATAATGTTCCCATAAAAGGAGTTGAAGACAAGAAGGCTTTACATTTCATGTTTTCATGAATGTGAGGGACTTGAAGCCAGGAAAAGCATGAGCTTGGTATTGTGATATAATAAACTATTTTCAAAATAAATGTATGTGTAGCTCCTCCTTAATATGATAATTATTAAGCAGAGTCTTAAAATTGCTGCTTGCCCTTCATGCATGAGATTAACAAATGCAATTTCAGCCATCACACAGAAGCCTCTCAGGGCCCAGCCCTGAGCCAGTCCCTTACTTCAAGGGTCTGCGTCTCCTCTTCACAGAGATGATTAGAGCATAGTACTGACTTTTGAAAGATTTTACAGAAATATCCTATCAGGAGCACTTTTTTCTTTAAGAAGCACTGATACAGCATAAGAAGCTGTGGGTGAATAACATAAGAACAGAGCCCTGAGCAGCACAGAAGCAGCAAGATGTAAATGCTGAGATGCAGCTAAAGTGGCCCTTTGGGCTCCAAATTCCAGAAATGAATACCGAATCTGGCCCAGCCTCATGACCTCCAAATCTGTTCACAGGTAAATCTCATCTCAACAAATTTTATTAACAAAATCTTTTTTTAGTCAACAAAAACTCTTTGGGCAACATCATATATTGAACATAAATGGTAGGATCAAAAAAAACTGATGAAAGGTTTCTTAAATTACTTCAAAGTAAATGTGACTTTTATTTCAAAGTTCAAATGCTCCTCTGAAAGGTATTTCTCCTGCCTTTCCTCTTGCTACCAGATGCTTGGGAAAAAATAGGGTCTTCTTCACTTGAATGTGGAACAGGAAGTAGTTCTCCATAAGATGCTCTTATGCTTTGTTCTACAAGCATTTATTTAGAGTTAAGATTTTTGTAAGAACCATTTCAGAAATGGCCAGAATTGAGAGGGTGCGATCAGGAAAAGACAGTAGAACTGCAATTAATTTTATGATACTGAGGGAATTTTAGCAAAGTTAAATAAATAGAATTCTTGGGCAAATGGAAGTCAAACTTCCAATTATTCTAAAATAGATTCTGGCTCGCTCGATCTAGCTGACACTTTGATGTGTTTAAATCTTTGCAGACGCTATGTAAGAACTGAAACAAGGCCAACTACGCCCCCTCTGCTCTTACAAATGCAGAAGCAGATATATTTAAACAGTACAAGGACCAGCTCTCTCAAGAAGGAAATTTGTAAAGATAACATAAACAGTGTCTGTCATTAGAAGTCAAATGACTACTTTTAGATGTTGTTATTGGGAGTTATCAGAAGGCAAATAGGGTACATTAGATTATGCAACCTCATTCTGGGGTTTTGCTGTTTTCTTGTCATAAGAAGAGCCCCTTTTACTGCCACATAAAACTAAGACCATGTTGCAGAAGATAACTCAGCACAAAAAAATAAAGCAGCAAGCAACATCCATAGTAATAAAGTAAGCTGTATTTCTTTTACTGTATTTCAACAATAATTCCATGATCAAAGGTATCTTTTCAAGCATAAAAATTTCCCATTCCTACAGAACATCAGTAGCAGTACTTTTACAGTAAGCAACACAAATACCATGGTGAAAAAATAAATTATAAAATACAGAAGCAAAAATTGTGCTCTCAGCAACTTGATCCATTGTGAGCTGGACACAGGAAAGTCAGGAAACACGAGGAGAACCAAGGATTGTGTATTTCAAACACTTTATTTTAGTCAGAACTTTTTCTAGACCTTACGCCACAGGTTATCTTCATATATTATCAGGATAGAGGACTGAATAGGAATTTCACTACAGCTTGGTAATCCAATATTTAGTTTAGTAAAGAGAAGGAGACCAAACAGACAATAAGCAGGTGAAGTTCAGGTGAAATTCTTTCAGTGAAATGAGAGTGATGGCACTATATCATAAGGTCCCAGAAACTGATCTAACCCTCCTTAAGGATAACCAATCCTTTATTTAGTTTCATAACAGTATTATTCTGAATGTATAAAACATCAGGAAGAACTGCTTTCTACATCTAAGAAGCCAACAAATAATGAAAAATTACTTATTTCCTGAATAAAATGAAATGTTAACTGTTCCCTAAATGAAGGCCCTATGCGTATCTTGCAGGATTTTCTCCCCTTTGCATTTCTGCACTGCCAGTGAAGTTCCATATTATTATCCTAAGCTGAATTTGCTGATTGCAAAGACAGCTATTAGAAAAATAAAATCTGTGATTCACCTAAGGCTGGAGAATATTATGACATTCTAAATCATTCTATAAATATACCATTAAAAGATGCAGGGTAGTAGCCAAATAAAGGCACTGTCTGATGGATTTGTAATTAGATAGAAAGGTAGATCAGCTGAAAAAATGTTATCTGAAAAAGGACTGACTTCCAAGGCTGCCTGTGAAATAGCTTTAGTCATGAAATATGCGCTAGAACAAGAAAGGAAAGCCATCAGATGACAAAATGGGATGGATAAAGTGCACGACACAAGAAAACAAAAAGCCTTCCTTAAAGCTCCATTGTCATAACATATTCCTCAACTGGGTCCATGAACAAAACACTTCACAGGAAGCGCAATGCAAGAGCGGGAGGTCAGCAAAAGTTATAGATGGGGAAGCAAATGCAGCTGCTGTAGATTGAAAATGAGAGGTTCAGAACAGGGTATGTAGCACAGAGCTGTGCATAGGAGCAGCGGTGAGCACAGGACAGGAAACTGCGTAGAGATGAACACATTCTGGGCTAAACTGAGCTGGGTATAATTAAACTGTTATAAGAAACAACCTACTTTAAAGAAAAAAATGATGTCACTCTTTTTACATTGCAAAAATGTAGTCTAGCATACCCTGGTGATGGGGAGTGCAGATATAGCGATAGGGCCAGGAGAGCTATGCTTGAGGTTAACTGAATGCCTAACATGTGTGTCCAAGTGGGAGGAAGCTGTGGTGAGACAAGAAATAAGAGACATAATTCATTTAGTGTCTGGCACGATGACTGTGAATTTCTTTAAAGATGATTTCCATATATTGTGTAGGTTTGTGGGCTTTCGTGTCTTTCTTTATTGCTGCTACAAAGAAGCACATCTCTTTGCTAGGTCTAAATTATGATCACTTGTGTTTTGTACTATTAATCAAGGGAAGACATTTGCAAGCCTTTCCCAGCCACATATCCTTTGAGGGTTTTGAAAGCTATAGAATGCAGTTTGTTATCTGTCATTATAAGGCTGTGCCAAGTTCCATGATGCAGTGAAAACCCAGTCATACACTGCAGCCGACACTTTCCCACTGACCTCAGCTTGTTACACTGCATAAACAGAAGCTATTACAAGTCTGTATGGTTCTTGGAACAGGGTTATGCTGAAAGCAGTGCAAGAAAAATTTTTCACATTTGTGCAAGATTCAAAGCAAACAAGGTGCTTTTTTTGCTCACTTCAACAAATGGGACTGTCATATCCTCAGTTCACCCTGTAAATAAACAACAGAAGTAGAGGATTGCTGTATAAGGCTGCAGTTAAAGGATTGAAATCTGACAGCAGACACTGCCTCTCCTCTGCATACACACCCTTAACACGCTTAATGGTGGGTACATTTCAATTTAACACTCTCCTGGCTGCTTGGTGAATTGGTGCCCAGATTGTGACTTGCAGACATTGGCTTGCATGGGGAAACCATAAAGGCAAAGAACAAAGAAATAATTGCTGGGCAAATCTGGCAGCAACACAACAGGTTCTGAGAGAAGACGCAGACCTAAAAGCAGGTGGAGGGAAGGGGCCCTGCCACAAACTCCCGTGCTGGTGGCAGTGGTCAGGGTAAGTGATTGAAAGGAACTGGCTGCTGGCAGCCACCAGAGATCTGGAGGCAGCTGTGGGCAGGAGGTTGTTTTATTCCCCCCAGACATTTGGTGGTAAATGCAAAGCACTGGAGAAATATAGCTGGGATTTATTGGGAGGGAGCAGATTTACTAGGAACTTGTGGGCAGAGGAGCGCTAACCTTCTGCTGCTCCCCTGAGCTGATCTGATCCTGGAGTGTGCATCTCCTCTCTTCTCTGCCTTTACTACTCTCAAGATCTACACAATAGGCACCAGGACCATGGCACTCTTTGCTGGGGCACTTCATTTCCTCCCTTCCCCCCCCATGGTCTGCCAATGTAAACAGCTGCCCACTTCTGCCTAAACTGAAAGCCAGATCTGCCTCTAATCATGTTGGGTGACTGCTGACATGTGTAGAGTTTGATATTTTGATAATATTATATGTCCAAGATACTGCTTCATTATAGTTATGTCCTTGGCTATAATTCTTTCAACACAGTCACTTTTGTACAGTCCTTTGTGTTACAGGAAGGCCTTGTAAGGCCATGCTTGCTACTAAGGTCAGATTACAATTCAGAAGATTTGGAATTAATTGCTATTTGATATCCCTCCAAGAAAGAGCTAGAAATGCATTTATTTAATCTCACCTTTTCTTCCAGAGGAAATTCTATGTGTGTTTGAGAGAAAGACAGAAGACTTGAAAAATATTTCCCCCCCTCCAGCTTTACTTGTAATTTGAAACTATTACAGGTTTGTTACCATACAATCAATACTCTACTCCTCCATTTGACAGCCTTGATTATTATTTCCCTAATTGCTTACCTAGCCAGAGAGAAGATCAGTAGATGATTACTTGCAAACCGCTATATGACTCAGCAGGCTGTACTGAATTGGTGGAGTTTTATTCTCTGTGTCTAGACAAATCGATGCTAGATTGCAATTTCAGTTAATTTCCACAAAACAATCTGTCTTGTGATTTGAACAGCTGGATCTTGTTCTTGTTTTTTTGAATGATCAAAACCAGCAGCCAACCATATCTCCCACAAAATGTAAATTCTCTGCCTATGTCCTGTCTACAGCTCACAAAAGCTCTAGAGAGCTGCTGAACATGAAAGCTTAGAGCTGGTTTGAAAATGGATTTTGTGACCTGTTAAATCTTTAAAAATATTTCCCATATTTTCTAAAAGTAACATTTTCCTTTGGATTAATCAAAACTTTCCATTTGCTACATTAGATTTCCTTGTTACATTATATACATTGTGATGACAATAACCAGTTTTTAATAATCCTATAAAGAAAATTTAAAATGGTTTTAGAAATTGAGCATTTTGGCTTGAATATATTTCCAGTATTTTTGAAATAGTAGCAATATTCGCAAAGTTGACTAATGTTTTCTAGAAATGTCTCCAGGTTTTTCTGGATCATGGAGGCAAACTTGCACCTTTGTTGTGAATCCTAAAAATGGCAAACTGTACCAGTAAGATACATTTGCATTCTGCAAATAAGATAGGGGCTGAGTGTTCTTTCTGCCAATTCTAAGCCTAGTCTAAAACACAGTTTCTGTACATGCATAAGTTCTTCTTGTAGAAATATGTTTATCTAGGAAAAAATAAGTGCTTGACGTATCTTCACCGTCCAGCATTTCCAAAAAGTGAACATCTTGACTTTGTTAGGGCATACATCCTGTGACCTTGTAATTCTGAGACTGTAGGATTCTGGCAGCTCTTGTCCTGTTGCTTGTAATGGGAGATATAGGTGAACAGATCTACAGAGCAGTAACTGGGAGTGTGGTGATTTAATCCTTACTGAGAATTATAAGAACGCTTTTCCTTATGCAACCTCATCCTTAGACCACCACCAGTAGTCAAGACACCACTATAATCCTTTTAGAGGTAGGCATGATTACGGCCTTTCTCAATACATTTGTATTCACTTCACTATTGATGTTTGGCCTTGTAACACTGTAATGCAATGGAAAGTGCAACAGTGACAGCATAGCAGCAAAGTCCAAGGCTACAGTAAGCAAGGTTGTGTTCAAGGGTGGCAAACGTGATCACAGAAACAAAGGAAGGAATCTGCTTACCTTCAAAAGGGCCCAAGTACACAGGGATCCCCAGCAAAAAACCCTTGCCTCCACTGCCAACCCTTAAATGAGGTCTGGGAAGAGGTGGATCCTGGCTCCACCCCTCCCGGTGACTCAGGTTCATTGCATGCACCTGAGCTCCCCTGGGTCGGCCCTGCCTTCCCACCAGGTGACTTAGCATTTCCACTACAGCCTCGAGGCAGGGTTATTGCAATGTCTCCAGATGGTACACTGTCTGCCTACTACTTGTACTTTTATTTCAAAACACTTAGCATGGGTAGTATTTCTCCTGGAGTAGGGCCTTTACTAGTCATACTCCCACAAAATATAATTTTTTCTATCATCTCAACAGTATTTTGTATAATCTTGATTCAAAATCCAGCATAACTCTGTGTTTTCCCTCTCAAAATGCTGTCCAATCCTGAATACTGCAATTGGAGTTATGTAGATCTTACATGAGTGTAATGTGAAAGTAAACCTGAAGAGCATACAGCTGAGTTCAGCTTAAGTCTTCATCATGCATACATGCACATATGTTGTGATCATACCACTGTTTTCTAGGAGAAAGGTAGAAGCTTTCCCCAACCATGTGGAGGTTTGTGTCTGAATTCTCATTAGAGCTGATATAGTCAATGTTCATCTCAGATCTAAAGCAGGTCTGATGACATGACTTCTCCATAATATGTCCACAAGGAGCTCCCTAATATCTAAAATCAGATGAAGGGAATACTTCTTCTCCCTACAGTGCTACTACCACAAACATCATCAAAAGCTATGAACCTGTAGGTTTGAGACAGAGCTTCAGAACTCTTATTTCTCATGTTAGCTTGATCTATTGAGTTATCTTAATTTTTTGTTTTATGTAAAGGGAAGAGTTGAAAAGTCTGACGCTGATTCTGCAGCAGTAGGATTTTGGATGCGAAGTAGAAGACACAAGACTGAGAGTTTGAAATGAGAACAGCCTTGTTCTTCCTCTTGCTGACCCCATTAGTGTTAAACCCATGGAAAAAAGAACAGGAAAACCACGTAGAAACGAGAACTGCAGCGACCTGCGTTCCCAGTGAGTACCCAAACCACCAAGCTTTTTCTGAAAGTCTCTCTCCCATTTTGACTGTATTCAACTCATCTATCTGAATTATTTTCTCCATCAGATATTAAATCAAAACTTCTTCCTTGCAAGAAGCTTTGTTTTGTTTTGATGATTCAGCATAGTCTGAAAAACGTTCCCAATCAGCATAGTTAGATAAACAAAGAATAAAGTAGTGTTGAGAGAATACAATTTACATAGGAGAAACCTGGTTGATTACAATGTCAGCTGCTGTTTTTTCATTTATGAAATTAAATAGTCATGATTCTTTTTTCACTTAGTGTTCCCAGTTTGAACACTCGAGATGGATCTTTTCTTTCTCAATGAACCTTTTATCCTTTTACTGACATTTATTCTTTTTTTATTCAATTAACCCAGAAATAAAGCTTCTGGCAAGGCAAGTCAGCTGTTGTCTGCCGAAAAGAGACATACAAATCTTGTCACATAGCTTTTATTTTTATGGTCAGGAACCCTCAGGCCTGGTATTAAGGCAACTTAGGCTTGTGTGGAACTTTACTGTCTCCTGCACGATCTGAAATAAGATTACATGATGGAGAAGATCAATTTACTGAGGACATTTATGCTCAGAATATTAAGCTTTTTGTGCAATTGCATCTCCTCTCCAGTTGTGTGGCAAAAAAGCTAGCCACAAGATCCTTGACAAATTAGATATTACCACATCTAACTGTGTATATTTAAGCTTATCAAACTGAATCGTTGCATTGTAACTGTGCTCTTACGCAGACAAGGACTCCATTTAATAAATGCAGTGCCATTTAATAGTAATTAATCACCCAACTAAAATGTCACATTAAGGTCAAAGAGACCAGAAGACAAAAAGAAGAGAACATTAAATTCAGCTGACAAACATAGGAAAGGAGAATATAGAGCCAAAGAAAGTTCTGGGACATTGGCACTGGTAAAACATTTGATCCAAACTTCTTAACTTTCTGTTCAGTTGAGAAGTAATCACATTCATTTGGTTCAAAGCAAGGTCATTTTTGTAACTTTTAAATGAAGTTTCCGCTTTGTGTGTGCAGTGACAGCCCACTGCAAGTTTGGAATTGGTGGTGCATTTCACAGACATTACATTCTCAGTATTTGCGGTTTCCTTCCTCTCCGCTTCTCTTTTTTTTTTTTTTTCTTTTCTATTATGATGCTCTTCATTGGGGTAGAATTTTCCTCAACATATCCTAAAATAGAAACATTTTGGAAATGCAGCTTTTCTGAGGAAGAATGAAATAAGTATGTACAAAGGAGGGGAGAATAAAATACCATTTCCTGTTATGTACCTTACTAATTTGAGAAGCAATTTAGAAATGCCTCCTAACATTAGCAAATTATAGCAAAGTTCAAAAGCATGCTGCAGCAGTTTTTTGATAAAAGTGTTGCTGGAATTAGAACTAATATTGAGAAGCTCAGTCTTAGGGAGTATATAATATAAAATATAATTTCATGTTAGCATTGTGTAACACTTCAGCATTCAGCAACAATACCAACATAGAAGTTGTGTAAGAGGATTATATGTAGCCAATATTCTGCTTATAAACTGAAAATCTAAATAGGGGGCTCCATTTGAGCATGAGTACATTAACTACCTGCAGAAGTAATAACTTATGGAGTTCCTTGTATAGAATATGGAAGGTTCCAGAAAAGATTCCAGAAATATCCACTGTTAATTTCACTTTTTCAAGATGGTATTTACAAATTTCAACATAGGCATTCGAGTAGGTTTTTATATGTGGCACTATATACCTATATTTACATTCTTTCTCACTTGTCCTTTTTCTTTGTCTTTCTTTTATAAAATACAGAAGCTTGCAAGCATTATCCAGTTTTAAAAGCATATTTTGAAATGCCATGCACTAAATGTACTTCTTTCTGTGCATGAAGAAGTGAGCTAGTAGAATAGAGTCCAGCATGAGAATGTATTATTGTCAGCAGACATTACTGAATTCAGAACAAACTGCTTCTAAATAGCATTTATCATTTCTCCTTCCTGTTCCAGAGTTCTCAGTTTCATGTCCAAGAATTTTTGTATTAGTATTGTGAAAAGAGTAATTCTTCAAAAATTACTCTACGTTTGGCAAGATCTGTCTTTATAACTTCTGCTTCAGTCCAAAGAATTTTGGCCTTTCTGAAGGTTAAATATTATCTTTCAAAATTGTGTAACTCTGGCTTTGTCAGGAAATGTGTCCATTTTCTAAAATAACCTTTTATTTCATTAACTTTTACAGGAAAATGTTTGAATTGGCCAAACAATTATAAATGATTTGTTCAAATATGAAAGCCCAAACCCATTATATCAAATTATTCGGTGTTAATTTCTCATACTTACCTACACAATAAATGTTAACTTACTACTGGTCTTGGCTGTGACACATTCAGGCAAATATTTTCATACAAGAGATGGAACTTCAGTTTATAGTGCTGCTTACAATGCATGGATGTACATTTCAGTCCCAAATGAAGGCTTTGACAGTGGAAGATTTGAGAGAACTGGTGTTAAAAACTGGGTGAATTTTACAGGGACTATGAAATGGTACGATTCTCTTTGATTTGTCAGTTTGTGGTGATTTGTAGAACACAGTTTTTTTCTTCACAGTTCAGTGTGATTTCTCTCAGCTTCTGCGGAAATCCTATAGATGAGTCTCTTACTCAGCCCTGACAGTCTTTCAAAAAAAGCTCTCCTTCGCATGTTTGGCAGTATGAATTAAAAGATTACATTGTTTATTTCATGATCCAGTAATTTCCAAACCATGGTCTGCATTGCAACCTAGCAGTCCATCTTTGGTGTTGCTTGGGCAGGTGTAGTTTGCAGTAGACCCTGTGCTCAGGAGGGACTCCATTAGGAAATGCATCCTCTGTAACAGTGCAGTACCACAGCCTCCACCAAAATGTGTGACCCATAGCTCCTAGCACATGAAAGGGCATTAATTAGACCTTGCACATGTATGTATGAGCAGCATGGCAAAAAAAACCCAGGGGACCTGCTCTCATGAAACATGTCAGTGGGAGAGAAATGAAAGTTACGCTGACAACCTGCATGCTAGAGATTCACAGCACTGGGAGGTAACTTCTGAAATATAATTCCACTTTTTGTGTATTTTTAATAAAAACTATTAAAAACAAACAACCAAAACAACCTAAACACGTGGAAAAGTGCAAGACTAAAATATATCATAAGCAGTTAGTCCTTAAAGCCTAGTTTGTGCTTTATTTGAACTAAAGAGCATTTGGCCATGCTGATAGCTCTAACAGCAGGTTATTTGCCTTGTAGGCTATTTTGAGCAGCTACTGGAAAGCTAGTCATTTTGTAAGTGTATTTCACAGATTATAGCACAGGAAGTTTGGAAACTTTGGGCTGATGTAGAATATTCGCCAACATTTACAACTCTTCTGCTCCTCAACATCCCTATGATGACTGCCTGTTGCTCTCTCCTTGCTTGCTTCTGGTATTCATCCTTTCACACACCCTGGCTCTGGCTCTTCTTTTCTTCTCTGGCTTCATCTTTGGATTCTGCCAGTTCTTCCCACCTTACTTCCTGCCCTCACTCATCTTTCCAGCTCCTATAAACCTGCTGTGTCTCTAATTCTGCCTCCTATCTCTCCTGGCTTTGTGGGACAGTGGGACTCTATCACATCTCTGCCTGGAGCACACAGAGAGTGGAAGAGCTTTGCTGTCACCTCTGTCCTTTCTGGAGCCCACTCTCACTATCTGTTCCTTCAGGGAAAGCTTTGTTCAAGTCCTTGTAGCTCTAAATTAAAACATGCTCTTCTGACAGACTTCTTAAGGATTACTAATTCTTGTATGTTCACTCTGAGCTTAAGAAGTTTTGTGCTTTGGCTAAATACGGGTTTAAGTATATTCCCATTGCTAGGGTAAACTTGGGTAACCTTGGAAAAATGCTGTAAGCAAATGTTCTGATGGGATGCTTTTGCCCTTGCTCTCCTGGTTCTGGAAATTTAGTCTGTAACAAGTTTGTCTACTGGAAATACAGAGGGAATAGCCCTGTCTGATTTGTTATGAATATCTTCCTAAAATGTGCAAATCTGAACCTGTCACAAGGAATAGATTTCTTTCTTAAAATTTCGTGTATTTGAAAAAAAATCAGAAAAATTTTCTTTGCAAAAAAAGAATTATTGAGCAAAAATAAATAATTATAATATATATCTTTTTCTTCTGTTAGAAGGTTTGGCCTACACATGTATAAAATATTGTGCTTCATTTTCTTGCATAATAGTGACATAGGCAGTGACATGGTGTCTTCGCTTTCTGCTTATGATTTGCCTGTGTTCTGCATAGCTTATCCATGGAACGGCTGCAAGAAGTTGGGGCTTCCTAAACCCAAAAAGATACAGAGTAATTTGCTTTCTAAATGAAATATAGCTTGACTTCCATTTTTCTTTAACCAAATGTTGTAAGAAAGAAAGAAAAAAAGAATAATTTTAGAAATAATTCACATTTAGTTAACATGTTTGTACAGCTCTTGAGCTAGTATCTGTCAAACCCACCTGCATTCAACACTTTTTGATAGTGACATAAACTGCCACAGTTACCTCACTTCAAATTCTTGGGAAGTTATCTGCCGCAGTAGATCTCAGTGCAGAAATAAACCGAGATCCAAAGACTAATTTCATCTTTGCTAAGTGTTTGTAAGGGGAGATGATGTCAGTGCCTACCCATTGCGAGTGAAAACTGGAGTGCTCTGCTATCTGGACTCCCACCCTCCCCATTACCACGGCTTGATTTAATTGGTTCCTATTTTCTGAGCTGAGATTAATGCACAAATCTACCCATGATGTCATGAACTGGGACAAATGCTTCTAACATCCCTACATGTTCTACTACCCACTCTTAAAAAGGACTGCTGGCTTGCAAGGTAAGACCAACCCACCCTCTACGTGGTCTTCTCTAGAGGCTTTGGTGACACTGGAGCCCTTGGAAAATGTGACCTCACAATTACTGCAGTAGACCCTGTGTGACATTGGAGCAAACGTACTGAAACCTGTGGGTGCACTGCCACTGCTCACAAAGGCTCTTTCTGCTTGAGGCCCTTTTCCACCTCCTGAGCCCTCCCCTTACAATGCAGTCTTTCTGGGGGCTTTTGGTGCTCTCCAGTCTGGCTGTGCAGGGTGCTTTTTGTTTGTTTTCTTTCCCAGACGCAGGCAACGCTGCCCCTCTTGGGGCAGTGCATGAGGGAGATGGATCGCACTCAGGTAACCAGCAGTTCAAGGAAGCCCTTCACTGGGTTGTTTACACCAGTGCCTTTTAGAGCAGCCATTTAGCTCCTAGCCAGGCCCGCCCCACTGACCAGCTGTAAGTGTAAAGGCCGCCAGTGGGCCCATGGGTCGCTGATAAATGAAACCCCCATTTGGCAGGCAAGGAAGCCAGGATGATAAGGATGTTGATTTATGTTTTATCTATCACTACATTTTCAGTAAAGCTGGGCAGCCAGCCTTAACGGAGTGGAGGATGTTATCACCTCCCCTTAGCTCTTTAAGTGCAGCAGGCTCTTTGGTTTCCCTTGCCCAGACCCGCTCCATTAATTGGGAGGGTAAACAGAACACGCGCTCCAGTCGCGCTCAGTGCAAACCCAGTGGCTTTGGGCAAGGGCAGGGCATGGGCACAAAACAGTGTTAGTAGAAGTGCTCAATGTTTCCTAGATTTGCTTCTATCTTTTAAAAGGTATTACATACTTTGAAACAAATGTAATGGTTGGTTTAATTGGAGATGGCTTTGGAGGAGCTGCAGCGGCTGCCATTTATGTCAGTGGTGAGTTTGCCCTTTAGCACTGCACTCCTCAAGTATGACTAGTCAGTGGAGGAAAAATCTGACAATATTAATTACTGGGGAAATAAATGTTGTGAATTATATGCATGATTATGTACCATTTTCTCCACATTTTGGAGGTGAACATTATTTTTCTGAAAGCATTGTAAGATTTTACACATTATATTTAATGGCAAACACATTTTTTGCTCTGAGAAGAAATGTGTGCCTTCGGAGGCCAATAGTAGTGCCCATGGATAAGAGAGTGGAAAGAACTGGGAGAAAAATGTAAGCACTGAAATACTAGAAGTATTCTGACACAACCAGAACATGGAAAATCTGAAATAAAAAGCCCTAAGCAAATCTTGCTACATCCCATGTAAAATATTAAAAATACATTTCTCTCCTATCCCTCATACACTTCTATCTCTTTTTCCTTAAAGCCAGTTATTCTCTTTCCCCAAATATTTCATCTTACCATTCCAGTCTGTCATTATATTATTCCTAAACAAAACTAGCAGGAGAAAAAGAAGCTAGTTCCTGCTTGAGGTCAGTGGGAACTCTGCCATTGACTTTAAATAGGTCCATCAGTGGGCCCAGCAGAGCATTTTATAGCTTCCTTTATTTATCTTAGGTTTTATTTTGAGCAATGTGTCTTTTGTATGACTGCATTATTTCCACAGTGAACATTATAATAATGGCCTCGTATACATTATTACATACACACATACTGAATGAAGCATTATTGATAGTTATATTCTTTTAAACAAGAGAATAAGACAGTTAGCTATGGTCCTAGGATGTTTATCTGGTGCTGGTTCAGCGCAGGATAAGTGTTTTGTAATTCTGCGGTCAGGGTTACTCCGTAACTGTTTTCAAGTACTGTTGATTACTGAGAAACAGGTGATTAGCAGGAAGACAGTAATTAATGATTTATTCAAGGAAGCCTAGGCTGAAGTCTCTTCAATATTGTTAATGATGACCACAACCAATCTATTCTTCTTAATGTGATAGAAAGGGAGCGGTGGGCAACCACTCTCCAGACTGGAATATGACAGGAACTATCCCAAAATGTTTGAGTTTAGTTTGCCAAGCTGGTAGGCCAAGGATAACCATGTGAAGTTTGACAGAAATTTGGCTGCTATCCAGACATGTCAGCCGTGGAGTGTGCTGGTCATTTGTTACATACGATTCACAGGCGTAAATGGTGGAAGGTACTACTTCTGTTTCTTTTGTTGATCACGGTCATGAATCTTGGGTCCTTCTGAAAACTGTGTCCATGGAACCCCAAAAAGGCATTTCACACACTGAAATAATTTATCACAATTACAAGTGCTTTGTGTTGAAATCATGAATAGAATAACCAATAGCACAAATAAATTAAAAAGATGAAGGCAGTTTTGCTGCACAAGTGGACACAGACATCAGTCAGATCCAACCTCTCCCTGTCTTGTCAAAAACTAAGGTAGAATGCAAGCTTGACAAAAGCTTCAGCTCACACAGTTCATTAATAAGGGTGGATCAAAGGCATACTTTTCTCTCTCAGTCGTACCAAGGGATGCTCTGGATCTGCTGTTCTTGGGACACACACTGGTCTGGGAGAGTTGCACCTCTTCTTTGAACCTAGCCAAAACAGCCAACTGAACTCATCTATGTGTACATACACTGCATCAACAAGACAAAGTCACACTTGTACCCATTCTCTTTAGCTTAGCTGAAGTTAAAAATCAACTTTCTTTCCAGTTAGTGCAGTTATATTACGCTACTTGTAGAGGAGCATTGATACTGCTGAGTTTGTCTTCCACAATAAATTATAGCAGCTGTCTGGAGAACATATAACCAATTTACTTCTGGTTGTTACAGAAAGAAATCTACTGATAGTTAAAGCAAAAGCATTTAT
This sequence comes from Numida meleagris, assembly GCF_002078875.1. Lineage (NCBI taxonomy): Eukaryota > Metazoa > Chordata > Aves > Galliformes > Numididae > Numida > Numida meleagris. The sequence continues at coordinate 48,685,991 of NC_034412.1, forward strand.
AGAAACCCATTGGTGAGCAGAGGCTGAGGAGCCTGGGGCTTCAAGCAAGCCATAGTCCTGCTCTGAGCAGAGGTACACAGGCATTTTGAGGCACCCAGGGTGAAGGCTGACTGATTGTAACATCCATGAGGGTATTGGTGACACTACTTGCATCTGATTATGTTTCTGAGGATGAAAATGATGTAGTCATTAGTTGCCAAAAAAATATACTGTTGGCAATGAAATAACTCTCTAGTGACCTCCAGGAAGGGACCACGTACTTGAGAGGGCAGCCCTGGCAGCAACATAAGATCCTAGTTTCACTACAGCTGAGTAAGAAATTTTAGGAATATCTTTGTTTTTTAATTATTGATAAATTTTCCACAAAGCACCATAGTTGCTCTCCAAAATATTTGTTTTCCCAGATATTTGCTGAATACTTTTTTTGCAAACATAACCTTGGTGTTCATAAATCAATTTGTCTGAATGCATAGTTTCCTATTAGTTTTGTTATTTAGTATTGTGGAGGAACAAATGTGTCTCTTAGAATTTGGATCTTGTGATAAATATATAGTCTGGAAATGTCATATGTTCTTATATAAGTTTTAGGTTCTCTTTTTTTCCAGGCTTTCCTACCAGTAATCCAAATATTCATGGAAAGTGGATTGAGAAAGAGTGTCAATAACACTGAAATAAATTCAGAGCTTTCTTCAAGTGATTATCCAGGAACATTTTTGAGGCACACAGCCAATTTCTATTAAAATAAATAAATAAATAAGCAAGCCTTTCAATCCATTTTTGAGTTTAGCCATTTTTTAAGTTGTTGTATTCAATTACACATCCCCACACCCACTTCTTTGCCCAAGTACAGTTTGCTGCTAGCTGGATCCAGAGCGGCTGCCTTGTCCCAGAACAGCGGCTGGTGCTCTATATTTGCAGCTTCCTCTTGCTCTCTTATACTTTATAAAACTGTTTATATTCACCGTAAAAGTATTTTCACTCTGTTTGCACAGTGACCACGTACCACAAACATTCCCTTTACCACTAACAATTGTGAAATGAAAATGTTTACAAAACTTTATTTAGTACCAGTTGATGCAGTACCTAATAAACTATATAAATGTTCAGAAGTGTGTATGTGTGTGTATACTTGGGTATGAACAAAGTATTTGCTAATTTTTCAGTGTGGTGGAAGAGTGGTGATGCACTTTTACTAGGGCTACTCTACGACTGCATGCATTTGATGTCTGCTGCCTGGTTTTATTACTCTTTGAACCTTATTTACGACCTGTGGCAGAACTGACACATGAACTAGGCAAACTATTTTTGAAGCTTTTTTTGAAGCTCTGGCCATATCTATTCGAGATCATGTGTTTAAATCTCATCAAAGTGAACTTGCTGTTTCTTCTACCTTGGATCAGGTATTTGGGTTCATTTTTATTGCACTGCTTTAACACTACCCATCATAAACTGTTTACACTTTTCTCCCTGCATTGTTGTAACCTAATGCGTTCTGTAGGAGGAGTTGTCCTACAGCTTTTATTATGTTGACACATTTAAAATCATTTTCTTTAATATTTGGTGTGCAAATATTTGCCTTCAAAGGAACTCTGCTCCATAAAAGGGCATCAAAAACTGCATATTAGTTCACTGAGTTACTTTCTACTACCTCAAGTCTGAGATGGACTTGTTTGCTGATCTGTCTGTGGGTGACTGGTCTTTCTCAGACGAAACACAGGATGGCTAGGCAACACTTAGAAGCTTTCATCCATTCCTTTGCTACTTTCATTCAGTATCTCACACACAGTATGCATTTACAGTGCCAAATCCTCTTTATCACATGCACAAAAACAGGCTGTGATGTGTTGCCAGCGGGAACACTGTGTAAAGGGGTAAACTCTTGGAAAGGAAAGCTTTACTGCGCAGAAATTATTCAGACCCGGCACCAGAGGGATTTGCTCTTCAGTTCTGCTCAGATCTGCTCTTGAGGCAGGGTTGGATTCAGGCTGGAAAAAGAGGTACCACATCTCTCTGAGTTCTGAGGATCAAGAAGCTGATTTTTTCCTGTTGTTTTGGGTATTTTTTGACCATGAAGTTTGGCTTAGAATATTTATTCCTTCTCTTGTGATCCAGAAACCCATGTTAACTATCAACACAGTAGCTAAATTTTTTTGCGTCTAGGCCTTATTCCCACATTTTGTGCATGTGGCAAAGATGCTCTGGTTTGGTTCTTTTTGTTCATATATTAGTGAAAAGTAACAGATATATGGATTCTGTATTTTCACAATTTCTGATAATTTAAATTGAAAACGTTTGGATTTTTTTTTTTAATTCTGTCTGTTTGCTAATTTATTTATGGGGACATAGCCCAAGGGCCTTCAGCTGAATCTAGTGGTGCAGTTCCTCTTCCTGCTCTCAGGTGCATGAACCAACGCTACAAAGAGTGATACTTTTCTCATAACAGACTGGAAAGATACACCTCTGTTACTTTCTGTATTACAAGAGTCTCACACTCCAAAAACTGGAGCTAAAAACACACAAGCACATGATATATACATATATATATATATTTTTCAGGTGCTTCTGTAGCAGAACTGTCCTGCAAATTTCAAGCTTTTTGTTATGACAATTTTTGAGGCTTCAGAATGCGGTTTTATTTCACATTGGAGCAAGAATAAAATCTTTCAAAATGTCTATGAAGATTGTCTCCAAATCTCTTTGCCTGACCATAAATAACTCATTTAAAGAAAAGCTGATTTCAGTCTCTCTTAACAGCGAGGACGTTGTTTTTCTTTGAAATACTAAAGGCACTGCACCTGCTCTTATTCCCACTTTTACAGTGTACAGATAGGTAACATGTGATACTGCTACACAGTATTTTTCCACAATGTTCACGCTGCAGCAAGTACTTCTCTATTATCACAGATAATAGATTGGCTTTAGTACACTGAGGAGCAGGGTTTGCATTTCTCTTCATTTGTCTTTGGGAAAGTAGCCAGAGCTACCTCATGCACCCTAAATTTAGAGGGGCCTCTGCTTGTCCAAAGTGGTTCACGATATCTGATATTATAAAATGTGTGAGAGAGATAGTTTTATCGCTTAAGCATCCCCATCCGTAGCTTTAGGAATAACTAACTTTTCCTTGAAACGTGTAGACTGCATATGTTTTAGATTAGTTTCATTTGTGTTTTTGTAGGCTTTATGAGTTTTTTTAAATAATTTTCCTGTTTTCTGAGTAAATTATATGAAACATCTGCCCTAAATTTAATCTATGAACCTCATAAAGGGAAAAGGCAGACGTTTTATGACTGATATTATAAAATTTAGATAATTATCTTGTTTGTTTTAGCAGTTTCTATTTTGGTCTCTGTACAGTATTCTTCCATTAAAAGACAATTTTTATTTGGTGTACTGGTCCAGGGGAACAGCCAATGATCACGTAAAACATGTGTATAATAATGCTCATGTTAATCAGTAATACTCTATGTATTTTTAACTGTGCTGTATTTACTGTATAAGTGTAAGCCTAATTTCAAGCCTGTTATACTCTTCTTAGTCAGAAGAACAAAGAAATAAGTATCTCTGCATACACAGCATATAATTCCGCTAACCTTCATTAACAATAGCACTTATGAAGGTGCAAATGGGGTATACAAAATGCACCTAGAGCAAATAATATAAGGCATACTCATGGTAGACTTTTTCACTTCCATCTACATCAATGCACTGATGTTCTGCCATCTTGTGTCTACTTTGTACAGAAATCTTTTTAATGGAAGATGGAAAAATATTCTAGGGAGACATTATCATGTGCATGCCTGTTCTTATACTCTTTCCTAGAGATCTGCCAATGTCTACTGTACCAGTTTAAATCTCTGGCATGCCCTGATGTGGTTACCTTGGCTCCTTATGTGGTTACTCTAGCCTTTTTTATTGTCAAATGCAGTTCATTCCATTAACATTGCCAGATACAACCAAGTATTGGAGTTAAGATCCAAAACTGATGACAAAACATTTTATTTAGGAGAAGATGCTGATGATTATCTTCAAACAGAAGGTCTTTGGGGTTCTGTTGCCTGTAGGCATCTATGAGTATAAGCAGGAAACAAATCTTGATAGAGTTGTAAGTCATCTTCCTTCTCTTACACAGGATCACAACCTTTCAAAGCTCATATGGATTGGAAGTTTTAACTGCGTTGGTCTGTTTTTGGATGATAGTTGCATCATCAGCCCTTCTTAAGACTTCTTTGAACTCTTCTAAGTAGGATATCACTTGTATCTTTCTGCTAGTTCATCTTTTTTTCCTGATTTCTACAGTTCTTTTCTCAACCAAAAAAAATCACCACATAAACTATTTTAGACTCAAATTTTGCTGGGCCATGGGCCATCTTGTGCCTTGGGATACTACGATGGTCAGTAGGCCCAACATACATCTCATTGAAGTACCTTCTACATTCAGAAAGACTGGTCATTTCTAGCTTCAGAAAGGCTCACACGATCTTCAGAAACAGAAGTAAAATGTAAATGAAAAACAACAAATGCCTAGCAAAGGTACAGCAACTTTATGACAGAAATGTGAAATCAGTGCATTTTCCTGGGGACTATGTACGTTGCAGAGAAGCTGAGAGTAAGGTAAGAGAAGCATGCATGCTATTTTTCAATTTGGAGAGTCTGCATTCTTTTCCAGTATATGTCTATGAATAGAGAATTCATTCATTTGGAACTTGCTAAGTGGTGCCAGAAGGGAACAGAAAATAATAGAAGTGCTTAAGCCTTGACTTTATGAATGATACACAATTTGTGTCTGGAATTTTTTGTAGTTTGTTGGAACTTGCATTAAGATAGTTTTTCAGACTTTTTGTACTAATCTAAAGACTACGACAGCGCAGCTGTCACGAACTAGTTAAAACTCTGCTAATTTTACCTTATGAGTAGAATATTCTACAGCAGACATTCCTAGTTCATGTTCTCATGCTAGCAGTTAGGAATAACTGAATTACTCTCAGCAAATTTCTAAACATTTTTTCTTGTGTTCTGCTTGAGGCTTCTTGATTTCCACAGATTCATCTTTCATACAGATTTACTGAAATATTTTTCTGTGTTTTTTTTTCTGACCACTCCATGTTTTAAATTCTGGGTTTTGTTAGCTTCTCTTTGTTATCTTTGTCATTATTCCAGCTCTCCAGTTGGATAAACACAATAATTTTTAACCACCTTCCTGATCAGTAAGTTTAAATGGAAGAGACACTACAGACCAAGCAGAGAGGTCTGTGACCCCATCTAGATTTCAGGCTCTCACTACAAGCTGATACCACAGCTTCATGATGAATTTAAAACATTTAAACCAGAGATGTCAGTGAGAGATGCAGTCCTGCTCTTTCTGCTTCCCTGGCACGTCCTCCTTTCTGTCACCCTGGCACCCATGCCCTCAGTGGTGGCACAAGCATCTGTGCAAAACCTGTGCCACTTTCTGCTGCAGCATTCCACACTACTTGTTGTGCGCTGGCAGTGGAGCCAGGGGAGGAGCAGTCTGCTGGGACATGGGGACTTTACTTTTCGGCATCACTGGCAGCCTGTTATCTTAAGCTGATCATGAGATTGCAGTCTGAGTAACAGCCATAGGAAAACGTAGCTGCCTGCCTCAGGATGTGGCGACTTGCAAATTTTCTCCATTAAATTAATCTCTGGTAGCTGGCTTTGATATTTACCTTCTCTAAGTACGGCTCAATGGCCAGTCATATGGTCTTTGATTTTCAGGGAAGCTGCGCTACAAGTTGTCACAGCCTACTTCCCAGTTGAGTCAGGATCCCTCAGAAAATGATGGTCTTTTCCATATTTCGCAGTGAAAGAGTCATTCTTATTTGTGATATGTGCTGGGAGTAAAATTGCTGATAACCGTGCATATTGAAAAAAGAAAGAGGCATTTTTACCTCAGAAGCCAGAGAAGGAGCATGAGTTTAAAATGCCAGGAGATTCTGAGGCTTCTGTTTTGTTGCAGTGTGAATGGATCCAGAAGGCACATGCCTCTCTCATGTTCAGCTTCATTATTCTGCTCTCTGAGCATCTGAGCAGCCCTCTGCCAACCCCATCAGGGACAGAAAAAACATGTTTTCAGGAGAGGTGATGGATTCTCCCTACCCTACAAATGTGTAAATCTGCTATAAGCCAATTCAGAGTGCAAAACTAAAATATTTTCTTCTTTATACGCTTTCCATCATTCTATTTTATTGAGGATTTGGAATGCCAGAAAGGATTGCCAAGCTTTCATCTGCTTAGTTTACATGTTGATTGATGAGTTTGATAATATGTGTAGTTTAATGATATTTATGCTGTTTGTCCAGCTAGGTATATTAAAAGAATGTTGAGAAAATAGTAGACGTGCTAAAATCCTACAGTAACAGCTCATAGTTTAGTGGTGTTTCGTTGTGAACAAAGTCATTTTTCAGTCCAGTCATAAAGTAGCCTAAAAACAAGTGTGGCACTGTTTGCCTCAAATGAAACTGTTGCCATGTGACCACCATTCATCTGACATCATTACTGACATAGCTTTCGTTAGTATGATATCTGATTAAGGCTTCCAGCCATGGTGGAGCCAGACTAAGTAGTCTGAGCGAGGTGGCTGAGGAAAGTTAATGTGTCAACGTTACTATTGGATGAGAGTGCCTGCTCAAAGTTTCCTTTGGAGGACTGGGATGGAAATGATTCTTGATCTTTCTAATGGGAATCTTCTGAAAGTATTTGAAGATCTGCTAGTAATTAAAGATGTGCTGAACTCCAATGGGAGATGTAATCTGTTCAGCAAACTCTTTCTGTGCAAGGAAATATGAATATGACTAAGAATTCAAAAATCAAATGAAAATAAAAACCACGAGCAAGAGAAATGCAAAAGATCACATATTTACAGAAACTAATTATTTAAATCTGTCTTGTATGTGACTAAATGCTTGGCTTATACATGTAAATAAAGAATAATCTTTGTTTAGGTCTAGACCCACTTTACGTATGTAAAAAAAACCTTGATAAATTCTAATTATCTTTGAAACAAAGAATTTTCAATAGTCACTGTAATATATGCACGTCGTGTCCATCTGAGATCAGATAAGGTCCAGTATTTCTGAATTGTCTTTCAAATCCACAATCATTGCTGTTGCTAATAATAATAATAAAAAAAAAACACAAATCCTGATTAGCCTGCTAAATTAAACAAAATCAAAAACACAATTTGTCTCTATGCAATGGAATGAGCAAAAAATTATTTTGGCAATTCTATTTTCTGGAATCTCCAATTTTGGTTTTGGATAAGGGACTTCTGCTGCTGTTGTTCACATTTTCCTTTTTAAACTAGAATAAAGTAGGTTATTTTTCATGCAGATACGTTATAATGGTTGATATATCTTCTATGCTTTGAACTCATAGGGGACTAAAATCCATCCTATACTTGTGAGACTAAGACCGTAACTAAGACCCTCAGAGAGCCAGAAGCATTAACTTTCATACCTGATTCTAAATGACTTCTCAAATGAATTTGGAATGTACTTCACACTATGAAATGTGACAGACTGGTAAGAAACTCAGTGAGATGTAAGATTTCAGTTGCCTACCTGCGTTTGGAAAATGTAATTTTAAATGTCAAACAAAGGAGTTCAGGATTTGGCATGGGGAAGATGTGACACTTACTGAAGAGTAGTTTACATATTGTTTTAAGAAGTGTTCTCAGATTAAAAAAATCTTTATATTGCATGCTAAATGAAGTTTTGACCTATAGTATCTGAGCACTTTGTCCAGTTGACCAAAGTCAGCAGTTCAGGAGGTGTACTGCATTTGCACAGCAATTTTTTCTTAAAAGCATACCATTGACACCATCAAGTGATACAGGCCATTGAAAATCCAAAAAAGGAAATTCCAAAGGTTATGGCTTCAAGGAACATTGTTCAAATGAGTCCTTTGTTTCCCTAAACAAGTATACATGAAGAATAGATTACATGTCAAAGAAATACGCAAACTTTCGTGGTGTAGATTGTTCACCAACATTCAAAATATTTACTCGGTTAGACCCAATTTAAAGTGGCTTAAATTATGTATAAACTGGGGGGTGGCCAACTAATGGGGAGTACTAAGGTTTTATGTGAGATTAAATTAGTATGATTTGGATACTGTTTCTCTAATAAACCCTGTGGAATGAATTGATAGATTTCAGCACTGACCTACCATTTATTTCCTCAAGGAAGTATAGTAGAGTCTTCTATCTTCATAAAGATTGCAAAAAAATAATAAAATATGTTTGTTTCAGCTCAAAGGCCTTATCATTAGATAAAACCGCTTTCAAATTTCTAAAAAAATTGCTGCGTGTTAACATGGTACAGCCTTTTCATTGTTTGCTCATATATGTTTATTCTTCTTTTCCTTTAATTAGAAAAGGTTGTGAAGTGATGGATTCATCTGACATTAGACTCAGCAACACATTACTTAGATGAAATCACACTTAAGAGTGCTGTAGACTGGATCTGAGTAGCTCAGCTGATAAGGCACTGGTTTGTCATCTACAAGATGACAGTTCAAGACTTCTCTGATTTCTTAAGTCAAATTAATTTAGTTATGTCAGCTATGCTGCCATAAGATGATAATCCAAGCCACATGGATGCCAGACATACTTCTACCTTCTTTGGCTTGACTAAAACTGTGTTAGAAAGATTGGGGGTAGTAGTTAGAATTCATTTCAGGTGTAATGAGGAAACTGGAAAACTGAATTGCATGAATTATAAAAGATGTGTGTATTTATATTAGATTTCACTGGTCTAGGAATTTTTCCTCTAAAACCTGCTAAGATCCAGAGTGAAATACTTCAAGCCTACTTGAACTCTGGTCGGATCTGGGATCTATCTATGCAATCTACTTAAAACAAACAAGTAAAACACCTCGCTGACTTCTCTGTGCGGTGATCTAGCATTCTTTACTGTAATGACATAGAGGAGTTGGTCACTTCATGTGTTTCTAGGATCAGCCAGCATCTTGCAAAACATTCCTCTGAAGACATACAGTCTCCTCTACAAAACACTCTCTCCTGGGGTGCCTCTTTCCTCTATGAATTTCCACTGAACTCACTGTGACAGTAAATCTTTTCAGGAGAGATATGAGGATAACAGAGCCTAAATGCTTACAGAGAAAACACAAACATTCTTCTGAAAAAGTGACTCACTCATTAAGAGATAAAGGGCCTGGAATTTTCCTACGGAAATATCTTATTAACTTATGTTTTTTGTCTGTATGTCTGTCAGAAAACCAGTCATTCCCACTACTTCCTCAATAACTTCCATTTCAGTCAATTTATTTTGCAGAGTGAGACAGATCTGAGAGATGTAAAATACTTCCCAGTTTTGTCAAAGTAAGTAGCTGAGTAAGAAACAAAGTTTTTTAATGGTCCCACCAATAGAAACAATTCTCAGCACATGCCCCTCCACTTTCTAAAGAACTCTTATGAAGATTCAAAGTGCAACTCATATACTGACTGCATTTCTAGAATTGTGCATAGATTGCTATCCTGAAGTAAGTATACTGAACAGTAACAGTGTCTAGGAGAGCATATTGACAGAAATCAGCATGAAAGGAGAATGGAATTATTCTGATTTTGGTATGGACAGCCCATATTTACCTAGCATTGCACAGAGATATGGAAATCCTGGCACTATTTAGCAGTATTAAGCCTGGAAATAATAAAGCTAAAATAACATACTTCCCTATTTTTGTGCTAAGAAAAGTTGTGTAAGCCTCTTGCAAAACACAAATAAAACTTTGGAAGTTGTGCTGACTATAGGGATTCTGCCAGTGTACTCTACTCTGAGCATGATAAACGAAAGCTCAGCTTGAAAGGCAACTAATCTACTGAAAAAGTTCCATTGTCATGTTATTTCTAAAAAACCTTGACAACTGTGGAGGCATGTAAATGAAATTCTTATCCACTAAAAAGAAAATATGCTTAATGTTAGTCTTACCATACACTGATATCTCAGTTACACAGTTTGCTTAACTGGTAGCATCACTTCAATTTTTGCAATAGTCTCAGTGATGATCAAATTTCTCAGGAATGGTTGTTCACAATCCATCAGAGCTTGTAAAACTTTTACATTTATCATACAGCAAATAATCTGGTAAGCAGCCAAGCCTTCGTTTTCCACCAAAGAATACTAAAAGAATCCAATTCCTGGAATCTGATGCAAATATGTTTTCCGTGAACTGCACTGTATCTGTGCACAGTTCAGAAGAAGACATCAGAGGAGTTATTTAATGAGTAAAATATTGTTGTTTCTCCCCCTCTCTTCACTTGAAATCTATGTATCAAGTTTTCCAAGACACATATGTTCTTTTTAATGACTTGAAATACTTTTCTAATGATTAAATTCTCCCTAGCTGTAATAAGCTCTTCAATACCTTTTAGAAGCCTATATTGTATACGCAACTGATCTTAGGCTATAAACATTCATTTTAGGCCACTAAAAGCAGTGCTTGGAAAATTGCTTCAGTTGTCCATACCAACTTTGTTTAACATCTTGTGTTAACATCATCCTTAAAAACACATATGATAACTCAATAAAGCCAGCTGGCAGTGCAGTACTGCTGTCCATGCTGTCCAGCTGTATGGAATTGAAAAGATCAAGTTATTCAGCTGCTTTTCTGCAATACTTCTGAGTTATACAGAGTATTGTCACCTTGAAATTTAAAAGGCACTTCTTCAACATTTAAGAACTGGGGGCTGATTACTCCAGGTAATATGAAAATGGTTCTTTCATATTTGTAGTGTGTAACACAATAACACACTGGAAAGTGCAGCAATGGCAGCACAGTAGCAAAGTCCTAGGCTGCAGCAAGTAAGGACTTGCTCAAATGCAACAGCTGTGGGCGTAGAAATAAAGGAAAGAAGCTGCTTACCTTCAGAAGGCCTCAGGTACACAGGGATCTTCAGAGAGATTTCTTATCTTCTTCCATGCATCTAAAACTTCCATGTTCAAAATATGGGGTCATTTTTTAGAGTGCAGTGGAAGGTTACTCTACAACATTTTACATCTCAAATACTTCAGGAGGTAACTGTTATGTACACAGACAAGTGACTAGGTAAAGGCCAACTTGGCCAAAGACAAATAATGCTGTGATGAAGTTCCATCTCCTGTGTGGCTTCTGTGGCAAGGCAATGAGACTCATTCCCTGAAGTGCGCAATTGTTCCTTAACATACAAAGTTATCAGTTGTACTGCATATGGAAGTTAGCATGGACTGCTGTCTTCCGTGCTCTTTGGTGACTCAGATACGGGGGATACCGAGAAACTGGGTATCACTGTAAAACTAGGCATCCATGGTGAAGGCACACTACTGTCTTTCTCTGTCACCTTCCCACAGCTTCTGACAAGGAACACTAATTTGTATGTTGCAAGGGAGCTTCTTTTTACTCATACATCACCTTATTTAATAAGTTGGAGCATTTACTCTAAAATCATCTTGTAATTTGTATAGTTTTCAGCTTGTTCAAAGTGTTATGAAGAAGAGATAGTGATGACATGGAGAAGGTGGAGATCTCAGCATGAAGACCTCCTGTGCATCACCTTGCATCCTTCCCAAAGCATTTTAGCTCTTGTACATATTTGTTTCTGAAGGTACTGGGAGAGCATCAACAGACAGCTGTGGTACAGGAATTGCAAACTGATCCTGGAGCCTGAGTGACCAAACTTGCCCAGGCTCACTTCTATTCTATTCTCTACGGAATTCACAACTCAGTGCCTCCTGAGTGCCCTACCAACTCTTCATTTCAGTAATTCTTTTCATCCTCGAAGTATGCCAAGAATCACACCCAAGTTTCTACCATTGCCAGGAATAGGAGTAATCTGTCATCTTAAGAATCTTCTTTTTTTTTTTCCCCTGCATAGCCAGTTTTCTATTTCTTCTTCTATCTTGAGTCCGTATCCCCAATTTCTAACTTACTTGTAAAATTCTTCCTATCTTTTATGAAGTTTTCCTGCTCAGTACTCTGAGCTCCTATCTTTTGCTCATGTTTGCAAGCTTAGGCCTCTGGAAAACTTTTTTTTAGTAGGTTCTGAGCCATTATTTACTCACATGTGATTAATTTGCTGCCTTTGAGGTGTGCAGGCAGTAGAAAGGAGCAGCAGTAGTACTAAACAGTCTGGAGAACCTAACTCTTCTCTAAGCAAGGTTTTCCTTGTGCTTTAAATGGCATGAAAATCAATGCAATTGTGCCTATGGGTTCCTGGAACATATTGACACTTATCAGCTGAAACACTCTCAAGCTGTCATCTTATAAAAAGAGCAACTGGGCTCAGAGTTCTGTTTTTCTTCACAATCCAGAAGCTAATGTTATGATATGAAAAATAGCATTGATTACTGTGGAAGTTCTATGAAGGTTGATTTTATAATTTAATTATATGACAAAAACATTTCTTTTCAGACTTTTATTGTGTACTCTTCAAGTATTCACTTTATCAAACTCCAAAACAGAATGGTCTTTGTCTCTTATCGGTGTTTCCAAGTTGTTTGGATAAATTGGGTACTATGTACCTGCAAAGGAAAGTATGATGCTTATTAAATAAAAAGAAAGTAGAATTCTGGACTTGCTGGGTGTTTTGTATACTATATACCAACTGCAACTCTTTGGAAGATATTTGCATTGTGGTGGTTTTCACACATTTCAGAGGACACTGTTATTACAGGGCTCTACACAGATTACTTCATCCTTTTCTTTGCTTAATTATGCTAATGCAAATACAACTGTCACCTGGAATCTCGAAGTAAGATAGAATAGATATGGAAAGTATTCAGAGAAGGGGAGCAGATTGCAAGGAAAGTCTGTTAGAAAGAAAAAAGGGAAAGAAACAGAATGGGAGAGACACAACATGAAAGAGACTGATAAAACTGTGACTAGCATGAAGAAGGTAAGAGGACATAAATTGTTCACGGTTTCTTTGAACATTAGAAATAAGGAACATCAAAGCAGATAGGAGAAGAAGTTATTTGTGCAGTTGGGTACATTAGCTGTGGAACTCTTTGACAAAGGATGCTACAAATCCTAAAAATGTACATTGTTTGGAGTAAGGTTTGCCATGTTCACAGAGGAACAAATTATTCAGTACAACTGGGTATACCAAAATGATTTCTTGATCAGGAAAGCCTTTTGCTAAAAATAATCAGATTTTGAAGTATTGATTGTAGTAAAAATATACCGTAAGTGCTACCTTTATTTTTCTTAGACACTAGGTACTTAAGTGCAAGCATCATGAGTAGTGTATACAGTACTATTTTCATGTACTTCATCACTTCATAGAATTCTCTATGAGATGATTTGTGGTTGTTCTAACAACTCTGTATCTACCCACTGATTTAAAAAAGAAATGTATTTCATTGCAAATATTGCAATATGGAAGCTGAAAGCAAGAAAAATTCGTACAGACAGACGACTGTCCTCTCGGTTGCCACATTTCAATAGCTTCAGTAAAATTATGTACATTATAAGCTATCTTGAATGATACTCATGATTTGAGAACCTTCTGAACTAAGGTAAAAATGGAACTATGCCCAAGAAAGGCAGAATAATTACTGCAACTAAAAGATGAAGTTGAGGACTATGCAGATACAACTGCTGGGAGGCTAGACATATTTGGCAAGATATGTTATCAGGACTCTGCTAAGGTAAATGGACTTATCCATCAGGATTTTAATCTCTGTTGCTCTTGAATATCTTGATCGTTGAGTAAAATTTTCCCTAGAATTTAGTGTGTACTTATTGTTTATCTTACTGCTTTGTTTAATTTTGCTTTCCTGAATACTCTTAGATAATGTGAAGCCTGGGAATAATGGTGGGTTTCATCTATAGCAACTTTAATTTTCATTTTGGTCTATTGCATTTTGCTTCCTGTTAGCTTTAAAGCAAATATTGAAAAAAACCTAAGAAATCCTAGCAGTAAAAAAACCTTTTTTCCACATGCTCTTTCTTGATAGTTCTGTTTATGAAGAAAGAAAATTAAAAGGAATGCTACCAAAAAAGCTACAAAAAAAAAA